>NW_022170249.1:70215022-70307073 GCF_008802855.1 Photinus pyralis
CACTACAAAGACAGGTCCACCGAATAAAGTTACACGCCCTAGCACACTTAAAAAACACATAACTCCTTCTTCACAGAAACACACCACATTGTCACAACCCACTCGTATACAACCGAAGCGCAAAAACCTTAACAGCACCACAGGCTCACAAAGTACTGCAATATCTCCACCAAAAACCCAAGCAACCTCACAAATACGACCTCAGGAACAAATAAACACCATAAATACAATTAAAAAACACAAAACTCCTTCTTCACAGAAACACACCACGTTATCACAACCCACTCGTATTCAACCCAAACGCAAAGCCAAAGAAACACTTACACAATAAATTCCATTTAATAAAATTACAGGAATTATAATAGTGATTTTTTTTTGTTTTGTTTTCCTCTTTCCTGATAGCGTTGGCTATTGTGCCCATCAATAGGTATGTTGGTAAGTACGAATTACATAGTATCCCTAGATGTCCAATGTACGTGTGATTTTTCTTTTTTTTTTTTTTTTAATTTTATTTTGATTTTTTTTAAGGACCCTACATAACTTCACCAGACACAGACACAGACACAGACACTAATCGTTACTTGATTTTTAATCCGTGCGATTAGTTAACCAGGCTAGACCTGAGTTCTCACAAGAAACACCGACCATAATAATAATAATAATACCTCACCCTCACCCAATAAAGTTACACGGCCCAGCACAGCTAAAAAACACAATACTCTTTCTTCTCAGAAACACACCACGTTATCACAACCCACTCGTACTCAATCCAAACGCAACAACCTTAACAGCACTACAGGCTCACAAAATACTGTAATGTCTCCACCAATAACCCATGCAACAACAGAAATACAACTTCAAGAACAAAGAAACACCATAAATACAACTAACGCAACATGCACTACAAAGACAGGTCCACCCAATAAAATTACACGCCCTAGCACAGTTAAAAAACACATAACTCCTTCTTCACAGAAACACACCACAATTTCACAACCCGCTCGTATTCAACCGCAACGCAAAAACCTTAACAGAACTACAGGCTCACAACATACTAAAATATCTCCACCAAAAACCCAAGCAACCTCACAAATACAACCTCAAGAACAAAGAAACACCATAAATACAAGTAACGCAACATGCACTACAAAGACCGGTCCACCCAATAAAGTTACACGCCCTAGCACAGTTAAAAAACACATAACTCCTTCTTCACAGAAACACACCACGTTATCACAACCCACTCGTATTCAACCCAAACGCAAAGCCAAAGAAACACTTACACAATAAACTCCATTTAATAAAATTACAGGAATTATTATAATGATTTTTTTTGTTTTGTTTTGTTTTCCTCTTTCCTGATAGCGTTGGCTATTGTGCACTAATCGTTACTTGATTTTAATCCGTGCGATTAGTTAACCAGGCTAGACCTGGGTTCTCACAAGATACACCGACCATAATAATAATAATATATATTACGTGCTTTGCAAAACAAAATAATACTTGCACTAGTCAAAACAACAAACATCAATACATTAAAGATAACTACATCTAATTAGTAATTAATTCAGGTAGGTATAGTAATCTTAAGGAATTCCTCAACAGAGTAGAAAGCCTTTTCCTTAAGGAATTTCTTAACCTTCAGTTTAAAACTTGAGAATGCTAACTCTTTAACATCATTTGGCAGGTGATTGAAACATTTTAAGCCAATAATTTCTGTTCCGTCCTGAGACTTGGTAAGTCTACGGAACGGCACCGGTAACAACATCCTACCTCTAGTTGTATAATTATGTGGTATTTCTTGCTGAAATCTATTAATATTTTGTTTTATATAACATACACACACTAAGATAAACACACATGGAAAAGTAAGTATTCCTAATTTAACAAAACATGGACGACAGTCTTCACGATATCCTAAATTAGTGATTACTCTAATAGCACGACGTTGTAATTTGAAAATGTATTTAGCATGTGAAGAATTGCCCCACACCAAAACAGCGAAGACATCAAGCTATGAAATAGTGCATAGTACGCATTACGTAAAACGAACTGGGATACATTTTTTTGTAAGCGACGTAAAACAAAAAGGTTTCTATTGAGTTTAGCAGAGATATTATTAACATGCGACCGGAATGACAATAAATGGTTTTGTTTGAAAAATTCAGAACTACAAAATATGAATTAACTGATTCTCTTTATACACTCATTTTTCGTACCGATTTCCGCTAAATTCTGCTAAGTAAATTTACGTTACATTACAATAGGCATTATGGTGGATTTCACAAAAAATTATAGCCTTACAGGCTTTCGTTCTATTCGGGTAAAGGAAGGACAGACAATAGTTTATGTAATGTGACTTCTCTGTAAACAAATTGAATCGAATGATTAATAGTTATTTGTGTACCAAGGCCGTAAAAGTGATCTTTTTTGGCCGAAGCTGCTGTTTGTGGCCGAGGCGGTAGCCGAGGCCGCAATTCAGATGAGGCCTAACAAATCACTTTTGGCCAAGGTGCACACAACATTTTTTAGGCGATCATCAAAAAAAGAATTCAAAAATTTGCTCATAAACCTATTTTTTCTGAAAATCATAGTTATCTTAGACAATTAAAAACAAAGCAATTCCTGTCATATGTAATAAATTATAATTAGCATCTTTGCGTGTGTTTTGTGCGTATCAAAATGGGTGATAGCGACAGTTCAGGATGAAATTTTGGAAGCTGCAAGCTTGCGAACCTAAGCCATATATGATATAAGATCAGGCGTTTGAGAGTAAAAGTACAATCGCAACCTCCTCCGCTGCACAAGATTTTAATAATGTCAAATGCAATAGGTCCTTCGTAACTGTGGCTTCCAAGACCTTATAGTTAACATGCTGTACAATTATTAGAAACCTGATTACCTACTTTGATGGCAGGTATAGGTAGCTACTTGTGTTCTCGGTTAATTGCTGGTGATTCTTCGCATAATAATGCAAGCCATAACATCTTCCTCATGTTTTGGTTCTACACTTCAAAAAGGTCTGCAAGCAGCAAAGATTGAAACGTCAAACTATAATTTTAAATGTGAACGTTGTGATTATGCAAAATAGTGTGAAACATTCCTACAAGTCCGAAAATGAAAAAAACGCACGTGGATGGCCCAATCCTTGATGGGGTAGACCAGATAGACGCTTTGTATTAAACAGATTACTGTTTCTCACACATCAGTTTCAAATAAGTAGGTATACAGTTTGACAGATGTGTACAATAAAGTAAAGTTTGACAGAAGCGTACAATAAAGTTAAACTTTATGGCCGCAAAAGCGTCCACAAAATCAACGTTTTTGTGATGATAGCCTAAAAATTATATTATGGCATGCATGAAATATCCACATTTGCTGGAGCGTTATCGATTGTACATATTCTGACTGTAAAAGACTATTTTTTTATTATGAAATTGAGGTAGATTGAATTTACTGACAAACACACGTGTTTTCTTGGATAAACAATATCTAGTTGAACATAGAAAATTACACCAAATATTTGTTCAGATGAAATATATAACCAAATTTTTGCGAGTGCATTCATGAATACAGAGCGTTACATAACCGCATGTAAAAAAAATGGGTGATACAGGGGATCAGGACTAGCACTTTTTCCAAATAAACCGAGGGTCCAACGTGTTTCGTTTGGGAGCCACCCTCAAAGCAGTGGTGAAATTTTGATTATAATTTTTTTTTCGGCAACCATAAGAGTTACAAAGATGGGTGGCAAGTTTTTGAATAGGTTTTCGAGTATGTACTATCCGATTTTGAAAAAAAATTCCTACTACGAAAGGGCGCACCCCTACTTGGGGGTGCGAAAAAAAGTCTGATTTCGACGAAATTTGGTATCTGGGGGTTTTTGAACATGAAAATGACGAATATGGAATTAGTTTTTGAAAATTCGAAAAAAAAGTTCCACTGCAATTCTTGGCCGGACAACGAAAATGGAGAGAATTCCACGAAATTTGTTGTATAGATACTTAATGAGTGAAGGAACCAAATTGTCGAACGGTTCTTTAAAATAACTTTTCAAACAAAAGTTATACTTAGTTATACAAAGTGTCCCCCGCTTCCTAGTGAGTGATCTTATTTCGCATGTAGGTAATTGAAACTGTCGCAAATAAAAAAATAACGATTTATCGCTTACAATTAATAACATAACTCAAGCACTGATATACGCTACAACTTGCTTATATAGTAAACAACAATGATTCGAAATGTTCTACAATAAACACGTCATTTTTCCCAGAAAGATTGCGTCACATCCGCCTTCGCTCTTATCGCCGATGACTAATATTTCATGGCGCCTCGATGTCTTTCGGGATTTCCGGAATGTTCGTTACACTGCCCCCCCCCCTCGTAAAAATGGTGCGTCTCGCAACACGGACGACGGTGATAGCGGAGACACAGTACCAGTTCCTCTGGAGTTAAAGCAGTAGACCAATACAACCCGAGTTCCGAAGTAATACAGCATAAATTCCACGAAAGTGGATTGTCGTGTACGTGGTCGCGGTCTGACTCGGGCTCGTTCTGTGCAACCGATTTTCCACTGGTTTTCTTCGTGGTACTTTCTGTATCCGATATATTAAGTCGTGTACTCTCTTTCTCTGTTACAGTTTGTAATGAGAGTTTGGTCCACGAATGTTCTCGCAAAATCGTCTACTTCAATTCGAACGTATACTCACTTAAATTATTAGAAGTCAGAGCAAAGGGATTTAAGGGAGTCGATCAGGTCTGTGAGTCTGTCTTTGCACACGATAACTGGCTTTTTTAAAGCCGCTTTATGGTGCGTTAATACAATCATTACTTACTACCATTAAATAATTAAGAAATAGCCAATAGAATCAAAGGTTAATTGTGCGTCGCTAACCCACGAGACCATACCTTTGTTCCTATTGGTTATTCTGAATGACCTAATGATAATGATTGTATAAACTCACAAATACACGCGGTTTATTAAACGGCAGAGCAAAGCGATGCAAGCTTTATAGGGGAGTCGATGGTGTCCGTCTGTCCGTAAACACGCTAACTGGGACCGATTTGGTTCAAACTTTGCACAGTTGACTTATATGCCACAAGTAATAAGTCTATTGAAAATGGGTCAAATCCAATGACCTCTTGGGGTCACGCCTCTCTGTCTCTGCCAGACGCTTGTATCTATTTAGTTCAAACTTTGCACAGGTGACCTATATGCCACATGTAATAAGCCTATTGAAAATGGGTCAAATCCAATGACTCCGTGGGGTCACACCGAAGTGCTCTTTATGAATTTATTAGATTTGCAATCTTGTTCGACACAACACTTTAGTTTCTGTTTCTAATATAAATGACTGTAATATGTTTACACGGCTACCGGTTTGATCAACTCTGCACACTTTGGGTTGGAACTCTCGCTGATACCTTGGAGTTCACACATTTCACTACCAGACCCTGTATCTAAAAATGTTGAACCTTCAATACTTTCTGCAGTTGCAGTTCGGGTTGAAACGACTTATTACTGGATTGACTGAAGAAGTAGTCCTCTGGCGGAGCAGGACCCTGTATGCAATGTAGTGTATAGAGAGCATCGCCCATTTTTTTCCAACTCGTGGAGGTTTTAAGTTATGACGTATATGCATTAAATCGCGTACCTATTCATTTAATCCATTCACATTAATTCACAAATGTCACTGTAGTGTAGACCCATCAAGTTGCATATTAAATGAAAGGTGTTTGTTAGAACTAGTTAAATTTAATCGAATATTATTCAGTTGTTGTCACTGGTTCGAGACATTATTGGCTGGCTGGCTGGCAGCTAATGCGGGCCGTAGAAGAACGCTTGCAGAAAGCCGAAGAGTGTACCGGGGTCGTGTAATTAACAATTTTAGGAACGGGGATACATGATGTGGGGTCGGCGACATCAGTTTCTTCAGTTAAATCGGTATTATGTAAGGGATGGTTGTCGCTAACTGGGCTGAACCATTGAATAAATAAAGCTGCTTACAAATTTTTTTAATACTTTCAACGTTATTGTAATGGTATAGACTACCATACAACCTTACATTCAAAGAACCCTTGCGGAAATCTTGAAATGACTAGCTAAATTTTTCGAGGTGAAGTCGTGAAATACTCATGGTGTAATAAGTAGCGTTGTAATATCAATTTCAGGTTAGAAAGGTAGGGTAGGGTAGGTTCATGTCGACGAAGACATTTGAATATGTATATAGGCTGGAGTGTATAAGGGTGCTTATTTGCTTATAGCACTATCAATGATTAATGAAAATGCACAATTAAGATTTATAATTGCCTTTAAGGTCGAACAGTATATTCACAATTCCTGCCGATGTAATTACTACAAGAAAAAACCTCAACGTCCGCCTGTTGTTTGCGCATCTTAATTTTCTCTGCGGCTCGAAGACAGTTTTTCCTATATTCATCTGTCGGATGAAATTTTTACAACTATCCGCTGGCTCCAAGATTGTTTTTCAAACCAGTGTAATTTCTAAATAATTTTAGTTACGTATCAATTACCTATGCGTTGAGTCATCACGTTTTGGGTTATATTGTAGTAGACTGTATACACGAAATATCAATTTGCGTCATTCGAGGAGTGATTAAGGTGCGGATATAATAAATTATACCTATAGTTCACTGATATTGGTAGAACAAAAACGTAATCAATTTTCCGTCTACTGACAGTCGTGGTACACCTTAATTGACACAAGCTGGAAAATACTTGTCCTACTTTCCATCGAGTTATATCGCATTAATGCGGTCAAAGCGTCTCACCCTTACATTCGGTTTCAGTTTCTGGTCGTACAGCCAGGGGTTAATTAGGAGCTTTGGGCAGTGTGAGTAAATAGAAACCTTGTAGGTGATTATTCATATAGTTTATTACATTACATTATTGAAATGCAATCAAATTTCCCAATGCGTAGCTAATTGATGGGATCTTACTAAAATTAATCCATTATCAAGGAGGGTGTAAGATACTAATCACTCCGGTACTCCCTGTAGATGCAAATAGTAGGTGGATATAAGCAATCGAATTTTGGCAGTTTGATTGCCGTAGGTTCAATGTTTGCTAAGCATACCTCCGTAATTGAATTCCACAACCATCCTTTGGGCTCAAATTCGTGTGAATATCCGAACGGACAACGGCACCTACTTATCACATTACAATTGATGATTCCGCATCTGGTAGCCGCTATGAAAAACAATGTGTAGTACAAATAACTCATTTGGATGTTAAGTTAAGGGCAGCTTCTGTTCTACTGTTTGAGTATACTTTCATCCCTATACGCGCCGTTCTTATTTTGGGTTGTACGCTATCTCAACCAGACTGTGATTAGTTTAATGGCCAGCACGAGAAACCTTTAAGTTAATGGTCTGTATTAAATTTCGTCTAATCGCCAACAAGGAGATAAATGCCCCGAACAACTTAAGTGGATAGAAATTCTAAACTTCAAAGTTTAACTGGAGTTGTGCCTTGAACAATATTTTGCTGTTTAACAGTTAATTTCCAAATGTAAAGATTTATCTGTTGTAGCAAAACAAAGGGTCTAGGTACAATCTACACCACATTGCTACAACGACCTAATTGTCTTAAGTTCCCCATCACATCAAAGTAGTAGAATTCAGACTAAATTACAAGTTTACCAAATACCGCAAAAAAAAAGAATTTCCTCTAGAAATTCTTCAATTGGTGTCCTTTTGTAGTACAGATAGATCGAATAAGTTTATGGATTCAGAAGAAATAATTAAAAGAGAAGCAATTAGTTTAAGGCTTTCGGGTGTGGGGGGCACATCTCCCACACGAAATATATTACAGATTACTTGAGTTAACACCTTACACCTATCCACTTTGCATATTCAATGTGTCCAAGATAAGGATGTCTATCATGATGATCTAGAAAACCATAGAAGTTTACGACGACGGTCAAATTAGGTAAAAATTGCGCAATTAAACTGTGATTATCACGCTTTAAAGAAAACCAGAAAATTCCGTTTACTTCCGAAGATATGCTAGAAAAACCGAAATTTGCCGATTTTGTTTTTATTTTTTCCTGATATTATTTGAACAGTTACGGAAAAATAAATAAACACTTTCTTATTGCCATTATTTTTAAGCTCTAAAAGACAACGAGAAATCGCATCAACTTTATCTTTTTATATGGCCCGTAAAAAAAGTACATAGGTACTAGTTTTGAGTAGCATTTTTTATTACGAATACAACGATGCACGGCACAAAAAACAGCCAAAGTTGGCAACTCTGTTGGTTTCAACAGGATGGTGGATTCGCGCATAACGCTTCTAGTCGTGCAAGAATACCAATCGGTCAAATTTCCCATTTTACAGGGTATTTGTCCTAGGGGCATTCTCACACGATTAAGGCGTTGTGCTCCGATGCACCATCCTGTTGAAACCAACAGTTCCTGAATTATACTAAAAACACCTAACATAACCCTAGGTACGGATAGAAAATGTATCTTGACAACTCGACATAAACAAAGAATCAATAATACTGAAAATAAAGAAAGATGCTCAAGGTCTTTCAATAGTATACCACGCGCTTACGATCCATTGAAGCAAATTAATTAAAAGAAATCTTAATTACCTTAAAGTGTTAATAATCCTAATACCCGGTTTTCTTTAACAGATGCACAAAAACACAAACACCATTAACGTCCTTTCTGAATCTTTATTTGTTTCCTCTTTCTTGATTATTGACTTAGAAGAAGAGGCCTTCTTGTCATTTCAATTGTATATGTGGGCGATCGGGGCGCCTGGAAGAAATATAGCCATTGGTGAGGTCATCACTTTATAATAAATAATAATAAACCATTTATTTACATTCTTGTAGTAGGTAACTCGGTAGTAACAGAAACCTAACCTACATACCTACCTATAAGATATAAATGTAAATGTAAAAATGTCCAAAATGAAACTTAACCATATCCCAGCACAGATTGCACAAAGCCGTAATAAACAATTTTTAATGAATTTTCATTGCAGAACCGTTTTAACTTTCGAAATAGGTAGACATATCTCCTTAGTTTGAGCACAAGTTATGTGAAGTGATGGTGTTTGTCAATGTAGTCCAGTCAACCTGTGTTTTTAGTGGGAAAAAATAGTATAAAGCTAATTTTTTCCCCATCGACTACTACCATTTAGACAAGTGTTTAGCCAAAAGTCCCCGCCCCTACCCCTCTTGCTTCCCCCCCTGTGCCCCCCTAAACATGCAAAGTGTAGGGGTTTCGTAAATCGCGTCTCTCTCGATTACTAAACAACATATCGGATTGAAATTTATTTTCTTTAGTATAGCATTGTCTACAAATATGTTTCAGTTGACTTTCGTCGTAACTTTTACCGTTTGTTTGTAATTCGCATGAAAAGGTAAAACGTTGTATATTTTTCGGCACGTAATTTTACTTTTTGTCGCAGAAATTTTTAGGCCGACATTTTATCAAAAAATGTTACCTACAAAAGTTGTAGCTCCCATTATTACCTTTAAAATGATATGCAATAGTACTTACTTTGTTAAAGAGCCTGCGAGATTCAGCCGGTGTAATGCAGAATGCGTACCCAGTCGTGGCGGGTTCCGCATCAAAGATAGGCGGTGCGGCGTTGCAATGCTAATATTATTGTACCTATTATAGGTACACATAGTGAGAGTGTTTTTTTTTAACTTTAAGGTACACTATTGCATTTTCTTTAAACAAAACCCAACGAGTCTCAGTGAAACCTAAATTCCACCTTTTTTTAATTTGTATCAAATATTAAGTCCTTGTATAGGTAGGTACAGCTAAAAAACGTATTTTAAATAGTTTTTTGTTTGAAAATGCATGTAATATTTTGTTTGTTATTTTAGAAGAAAATAATTGCAGTATCTTAATTTTAAGTAAAACATATTTTCAGATTATTCACATTAAAAAATAAATTGGTGTTGACCATTTCCGATTTCCTAAACTTCCTTGACAAGTTCTTCATTTTCCTCGACTTCAACCAAAGTTACATTGCTGCATGATCCATCCCCAGTCCGTAGCGCTGATTTCCTTATCTCCATTCCATTTTTGAATTTGATAGATGCTCGATAAGCATGTTGTTCAGCAGCTCCAGATGTTGGAGAGAGGGATGCGATGTTAAATTTGAATTTTAATGACATTTTTGCAACAGCAGCTTTAAGTTACATTGAATATCTACTGTCATTTAGACATGCAGACCTTGTGCATCCATATAGTTTCAAGAAAAAAGCCTCTACTACCTCTTTGAGAATATTTGTGTCTGCCTGTTTTTCATAAAACTGTTAAGCTTTTGTGCGATCATTTGATGAACTTAGCAATTTGTACTCGTTGATTTTGCCTTTGCCGAATAAAGAAGACGTGGTATCACATCCTGTGATATCACGAAAAAATAATATCACATCCTTCATATCACCAATCTCTTCACGGGTCTTGCTGATGTCATAGGTTGATGGTGTGCCAGAGGGTTTGTGAAAGAATAGTTGTACATTTTGGCACTGTGGTAGCCCTAAGAATAGGCCTCACACTTTGAATCTGGGAGACATCTATTGCTCTTCCAAAATTAACGCGTACAAATTGCTAAGTTCTTCAAATGACAATATTATGAAAAACAGGCAGACAAAAATATTCTCAGAGGTAGGAGAGGTTTTTTTCTTAAAACAAATATGGATGCACAAGGTCTGCATGTCTGAATGACAGTAGATATCCAATGTAACTTAAAACTGTTGCAAAAATGTCATTAAAATCCAAATTTAACATCGCATCCCTCTCTCCAACATCTGGTGCTGCTGAACTACATGCTTATCGAGCATACTATCAGATTCAACAAGTTAAAAAGTAATCGTAAACGATTTACATAAAGCGCATTTCCACTTGCATTCATTTCCCATTTGTAAGATGCAACTTCTGTTAAAATCGTAAAAATACGGCCACAAATATGAAAGATAGCGTTGCACATGGGCAATCCATTTTTGCCGTGCTTCTTCAAGTTCAGTTTATGAGAAGAATTTCATTTCAATGCTTTTCTAAATGAGAAACTTGGAACTGCGCATGCGCAAACCTAAATTTTGAAACTAATGTTAGATTTTCCTTTGTTCCAAGCGCCTAAATATCAAATTTCACTTAAATGCTTCCATAGATAAAAAAGTTTGCACTGCACATGCGTAAAACCAAATGTTGAAATTGGCGTTTGATTTTGCTTTATTCCATGTGCCTATGTATCAAATTTCGCTTAAATTCTTCCATAAATAAAAAAGTTGGCACTGCGCATGTGCAAAACAAAATTTTGAAACTGGCGTTTGATTTTCCTTTATTCCAAGTGGCTATGTATCAAATTTCATTTAAATACTTTTATAATTAAAAAAGTTTGCAATTCGGTTTATAAATGGTCGAGATGCGAAAAGGGCACTGTGAATTTTGAATCGATTCGACTCAACTTTTGGCATTGCGTATTATATGGCTAAAGCTATGCCCATATTGAATTTCATGCAATTCAGTTAATTTAATAACTAACGGAGATGTAAAAGAGATCGGACATTTCTAAACAAAGTTATCGTTCACACGGACAGATACAGGGACAGACAGACAAAGGAACAGACCAACAGACAGACGACAGACAGCAATACAAAATTATAAAAGATCTCTAGGATCGCTAATAAACGGGAAAAGTGTAAAATTATAGAACATGTAAAAAACGGTTTTTTGTTTTTTTTACAATAACTTTTTTGTAAGCGGTACAGAAAAAATTCCTTCCTTGGTGCAAGACTCGACACCATAACGAACCAAATAGCGAAAAAAGTAGAACAATAGCTCTTAAGATAAAGAACTAGTAGCGTCGCAAAACGAGAGGACGGACGGACGGACAAAGTGGCCACAATAGCGCATTTTTTTTTATTTTTGTGGAAATGCGCTAAAAATTGATCCTGCAACTGCAAAAGGCTTGCGAAGGTAATTGCAGCTGTTTTAAAGTAGCACTTGATTGCACAGAAATGTGTGGGAACTGTGGCGGATCATGCAGTAATGTAACTTTGGTAGAAGTCAAGGAAAATGAAGAACTTGTCCTGGAAGTTTAGGAAATCGGAAATGGTCAATACCAATTTATTTTTTAATGTGAATAATCTGAAAATATTTTTTACTTCAAATAAAGATACTGCAATTAGTTTGTTCTAAAATAACATAAAAAAATATTACCTGCATTTTTAAACAATAGTTATTTACATAAACGTCAGGAAAATGTCGAGTAAGTATTGAAGTGCGAGGCCCCTTTGGAGACCAAGTACTTTAATTTCCGAGTCAGGTAATGTCATTTTACTGACGAGGTTTGTATTAAATTTTACCCGAAATCGTATTTTAATATCAAATTTCAATTTTTATATAGAACTTTTGATTAATGTCAATCTCTCAGTGGTGACAGGAGTCTTTATAGACAT
The DNA here is from genome assembly GCF_008802855.1 of Photinus pyralis. NCBI lineage: Eukaryota > Metazoa > Arthropoda > Insecta > Coleoptera > Lampyridae > Photinus > Photinus pyralis. The sequence continues at coordinate 70,227,477 of NW_022170249.1, forward strand.
TTGGAAATGTCACAAATGCGGCCGCTAATTGGGAAAGTGACGCTGCGGCCGGTAAAGTGACAGGTGCGGCCAGTAAAGTGACAAACGGCAGAAAACGTAGTCTGCTCTGCCTCTGTCATGGACACTAAAATTTCCTGACAGAAAGTAAGCATGAAAATGAAGGTTTCAGGACGATTTTGGGTAATACAAAACTATTTAAAATACGATTTTTAGCTGTATACAAGGACTTATTATTATTTGACACAAATTTACAAAAGGGTGGAATTTAGGATTCACTGAGACTCGTTGGGTTTTGTTTAGAGAAAATGCAATAGTGTACCTTAAAGTTTAAAAAAAAACACTCACTATACAACAATATTAGCATTGCAACGCCGCGCCGCCGGGCCCACCTCGACCGAACCACAGGGGGGGGGAAGCAAGAGGGGTAGGGGCGGGGACTTTTGGCTAAACACTTGTCTAAATGGTAGTAGTCGATGGGGAAAAAATTAGCTTTATACTATTTTTTTCCTTCAACTGGTGTTTTACGACACAGGTTGACTGGACTAATGGTAACACGAAGATATTTGATGTGCTCCCTTTAAGATATAGGTACTTAGAGCACAACTACAATTAATCTGATTTATGGATTTTTATTTTATCATATGTTTGAAATTTGTAAGAGTGAAAAGGAATATAAAGAGTTTTGGTGTAGTTTAGAGACAGCAAGTTTTGGTTTAGATAACATACGAGTACAGACAAGTAATACGATGTCGATTGTTTGACGTGTTCACAAGTATCTCCTACCGCATACAATACAGTGTCGTCCGCATAAGAGACTATAGTCGCTCGTTCAAAACATAAATTAATTATGCTGTTTATGCATAATAGGAACAAAACCGGACCTAGGATGGAACCTTGGGGAACTCCACTTACCACTTGTTTGGAACTACTTAGGGTACCATTGATTACAACCGTTTTGCTCTATATCCGCAACAAAACATTTGAGTAATGACAAACATACTCCACAAATCCCGTATAATTCCAACTTTTCAAATAAAATGGAGTGTGAGACCGTGTCGAACGCCTTTGCAAGATCCAGAAAAACAGCCACTGAAGGTTGTGAAAAGAGTGAATATCTCGAAAACGGTCTTGAAGTAGAGAAGTCACAAAGGCAAAACGAATCGTCTGGACGAGACATGGGTGTCTATAATTGGTGAGGTCAAAACAAATATCTCGAAAGTACTCATAAAGAAAGTCTTAAAACTTTCAGTTTAAATACTCTCAAAGGGCGAATGTCTCGAAAATGGAAGGTACGTGCAAAGGGAAAATGCAATATTGCGGAGAATCTATATAACAACTCGATCCTTCTTGTATTATATCACGTTGATTTTAACTTTGTGCCAGGCAGCCATTAAATGTTTATGTGTCATCGCCATTAAATACGTACCAAGAAGCTAAACATCGATAAATATAGCATGCTACAACCTTATAACCCGATTATTTACAAAGCTATTTTGGTTTTTTTCGCAACGATCTGGGTGCATAAATAACGATTTTGACATGTTTTGATCAACATCCATGTGGTCGCCAAAAATGCATCAAATTTCTATCTTGGGCATTGAGATGCTCTTAGTTCTTTCCCAACGATCTTGGTGCATAAATCACGATTTTGATATGTTTTGATCAAAATCCACGTGGTCGCCAAAAATGCATCAAATTCATGTCTTTGGCATTGAGATAATGCTCCTAGTCTTTTTCCCAACGATCTTGGTGCATGAATAACGATTTTGACATATTTTGATCAAAATCCATATGAAAAATATTTTAGCATCTTTAAATCACACACATGCGGTTATCAAATTTGCACGTTATGTACTCTCTCAGCATCAAAATAATGCGTTTGAAACTTTTACAACTCCAAATTCATGTATAAAGGATTACTTTGGGTACATTTTGCTCTGAAACTTTTGACCTAGACCACAGAGAAGTGTTTTATTGAATTGCGACACATCTCAAAGCAATAGGGAATAATCTAGCGAAAGTCCGAACTCCGAACTCGCTATAATAACCGCATGTGTGTGATTTAAAGATGCTAAAATATTTTTCATATGGATTTTGATCAAAATATGTCAAAATCGTTATTCATGCACCAAGATCGTAGGGAATGAAATATGTTGATTTTTATTATATTGAGCCCGCAGTTTTTCCTGTTCCCGATTCACTCGAAGTCCTATAATTTTATTCCTGTTGAACCAGCTTCCTGAAGATCAATATCCGTACGTCCTTAATATCCAAAGGAGCCATACACTAAATTTCAACACAATCGGTCACTTTTAAAAAGAGCTATAGCGCACACGGACGGACGGACGACAATACAAAAAACTATAAAGGATCTGAGGATCCTTAATACTTAATAATGTCATTTCCGTTATAACGTGTACGAGTTCCTTGAAAGTGTTCAGCAAGTAATTTGCCCTGTGCACCGCAAAGAAACTTTTTTATCAATTGAATGACTTTGAAAAGAATTTACGCTACATTGAGCTGTTGTATGGTAATTGAAAGGTGATTGGCCCATTATTTTCGAATATAAAAAGATATTACCGAAGAAACTTTTTGTCGAAACTTCCTATGAAACGGAGATGTTCAGCTCATTAATTGCGTCTATTACCAGCAGACGGATTTTTTAAATGATAATAATAATAATAGCTATTCAAGTAAGTTAAATCATATCTTCTTGCTGTAGAATATTACGAGGGTTTGAAATTTGTTTTCTTATGACAGTTGTATTATTAACTGAACATTAGAAATTAATATTCTCCCATTCATGCTACGAAACACTCATCGCGACCTTACCATCCTTCATGAAATTACCATGCGTATGTTTTGAGTGTGTTTTCTCAACTCATCTTATTAAATTAAATTACCTCTGGCAATCCGATATTACACCAACGCTATTAAATTAACGACTTGCAAGAGAAATTTACCTAAACAGCCTAGAGTAGTTAGTAAAATTGATAATGGGGATGAGGCGCGGTTAGTTCCGAAGCCTGTTACAATTATAGTATAAAGGATCAATCAAAATTCATGAAATTAGGCGAAATTATAAATGAACCGGCATTTCGATTAATAGGCACGAAGTTTTGCGAAGTTTTTAATGTTCTATTTCTGACAGGCACGCGAACGAATAAACTGTTCCATAAATAAAACGTGTCAAACAGGACTGCTGCCGAAAGGGTAATTGTTTTATAAAAAATCGAATGTTTTATAAACCCAATGACGGCGTTAAATTAAAAACGCACAGATTAACTAAATAGGGCAACTAGATAAAAAGACGAATAATTACAAAGTTTAGCCCAGAGTAGTTTTATTAGATGAACATAACTCTGCAAGGTATTAAATTCGCTAGCTGAAGCACTGAATACGTTTACTTATTCAATGCTGAAAGTCAGTTAGGATGAGGGGTAGCGCGTAACTATTTGGTAAACCTTAGCTCGGTGCTGGGTCTCGCGCATTTGGCCGCCACCTCGTTTAACCGTATCAACAGTTAAATCGGTTCCCTCTCTGCGAACTACGGCCTTTTCTTGTTTGTAATTATCAGAATATTTCTGTAAAAGCAAAAACGTAGGTGTACATATTCAGGGATTTAGCGTGCCCAGGGGGTAATAGCAGACCCTAACAGCAGACCCCTTTGGGAATTGTTGTTAGGGTCTCGAGAAACTTCATGCGAAATTTGGTGTTTGTATCCGGCTGGTAAATAGCTTTTCACTAAGAGACATCACTATTGTTAGTCACGTTATTATGTAAAAATGAGTACTCATAACATACCTTCGAAATTTTTTCCATACCGAAAAGCACAGCCAAACACTCGCGTTCTGTTGCAGAGTAATTAAGCTCGGCTTTGTTTAGTATAGGTACGTGAAGCATATGCAATTACATGCCCATCATGATCTATAGGTCCTATACCATCCCAACATACCCAAGAATTCAGCTTTTTTTTAAATTATTTGTTAACTTATCATCCTTGAGTTTAAATAGACTTCCTAAATATCGATATGTTTCACAAATGTGCTAGAAGCAATAATAATATCGTCTAAATAACAAAAATATTTTCTCTAAGAAGTGGAATTAGCCAATTTGTTTATGGGGCCGGGCCGGTGCGTTCGCTATACCGAATGACATGACGCGCGTATTCGAACAATCCTCGCCGAGGTTCAGTAAGTGCGTTTTTTTCATAAGAATCAGGATAAAAAGGTACTCGATAGAACACCTGCTTTAAATCTATAGAAGATTGTCCTTTTTCCCGCCCTCATACAGGCGAAAAAATGTAATTTTCCTTGTCTAATTATAAGATATCTTATAATAATAAGATAATACTATAATCTTATAATGAGCGAACAAAAGAAACACTGTCCAAGTCATTGGCAGTACCTATCATTAGTCTGTAAAAATATTAGCTTCATTCATACAACCGTAACCTACTTATATCCGTAGAAAGATCGTGAAAACCCGACATGTGAAAATTTTGATCACTCTCGTTAAGTGTATTTCGAGCTAGCTCCCCTACTAATCTATCTGTGTGTGTGTCTGTCCGTCCGTGTGCACGATAACTTTGTTTAGAAACACCAGATCGCTTTGAAAATTAGTACACATGTTCTTAAGAATATAGGAAAGATCGCTATCGTTTTTCAGCTGCGAAGACCAACGGGCCAAAAAATTACAGCCCAAAAACTGCCCCAGCCTTCAAAAAAAGGGTTTCTTTTATCATTTCTGTTACATAGAACAATTTAATGTACTCCTTAACCCTCAAGCAACAAAAAAATCAACTTTTTATTTGCGCAATCCAATTTTTTTGTTTCTTAAGATACTAAAATGAAATTTTGTATAGACACCTTGAGTAAAAGTAAAGTAAAGCGGATTCAAAATTTGTTTTACAGACAGAATCAACCCCTTAAGTCTATAACTGGCCGTCAATTATTATCTGGTAATAATTTTACTGTGAACTCAAACGGAAAAACTAGAAAATGGAACAAGTGTAGTAAAGACTTTGTAATGACAACTCCGGCCGTAGAAAAGTTCAGTACTATACGATTTTTGTAAGCTTAGTTCTGCAATACAACGATAAATTATGATTTATTTTTAAACAGAAAAGAGTAAAATAGTGGTGAAATAAGTTGAATCTTTTACCAATAGTAAATTTTAGTTACGTAGGTAGTGGTTTACAATAAATGGAGGTTAATTGCCTGTCACCATCATCCTTCTTTACGAGGGTGGAAAATTTTTATCATCTATTTAAGCCCTTATTCTTTCAAGCTGATATGATCTTTAGGTATTTATTGCGTAAATAAGCGTTAACATAAATCCTTTTGCACTCGCCACTATCTGGGTTTTGTATCTCGCCATCTTGGACATACGTTGAATGCGTACTAGTCACGTGCATTTCTCAAGCGCAATTTTCTATTATTAAACTCTCACAACTGACACATAAACATGAATGGCGTGGATAAAGTATGAGTTAAAAGATAATAATTAACAGTAAGTGTTAACTTTCAATCGAGATATAAACAAATCTGTAGAAACTACAAGTAGGTACTTTTTTATCATTCACGTGACGTGCATCCTAAAAGAGCATAATCGGCGCTCAAAAAAAACAAATACCATTTGATATAATAGTGGAAGCCATTGATTCACAACTAAATGAAGAATCTAGCCTAAGTAAATGATCATGTTTATTACTAGCCGAAGCGATCCGGTCTATCGACCGCATTACGATTATTTTGGTGCAGTGTAAATAAATGAAACTACGGTTTGTATTGGCTATTTACAGCCTCCTCAATTTGCACTGTTCGAATTGCACCCGCTTACTTTTAGTTCATCGTCATAAAGCAAAGAATTGGTACAGGAGCAACTGTTCCACTCTGACTCATTGGATCTTAGTTATACTGTGTCCATGTCCAAAATAAGGATGTCTCTCATAGGGATCTCCGAAACCGTAGAAGATACGGCGATGGTCAAATTAGAGAAAAGATGTGCAATTAAAGAATGTTTTACAGAAAACCAAAAAATTCCGGTTACTTCCGAAGATATGCCATTAAAACCGAAATTTGCCGATTTCGTTTTTTTTTTTGAATTTATTAGGAGGTACCTCAACTGCCAGGGTTATTGGCACCCATTTACATTTAGTTAATATACCTACATTTGATTACTATAGTACAGTGAAAATTACAGAATACAGTTATGTTAGGTAAGTACACTATATTTGTTTGGTCATTTGTATTCCGTCCAGAAAAGCAATTACTGTTCTTCCGTTAGTCTTCTCCGGATTCAGTGCCACTTCCAGTGCGTCCGGCAGGTGCGTTGCTGTTCTTGTGTTCTGGTAGTGAGGGAATTCGATCAGTAGGTGCTTTATCGTCAAGTCCACGTTGCATTTTTCGCATTGGGGTGTTTCTGCCTTTTGTAGTAGGTGTTTGTGGGTGAGCTTGGTGTGGCCCAGGCGTAGTCGTGTTAGGGGCACCTCATATTTCCTGTTGGATAGCCTTTGTTTCCATCTCCTCACATTCGGTTTAATTGGTGTGAGTTTTTGTGTTGTCTCTGTCCATTTACTCTGCCATTGGTTTATAAGGTTTGTTTTTTGTCTGATCAGATACAAAAAAAGAACAAAAATACTTTCTCATTGCCACTTTTTGAGCTATACAAGACGCTGTTGAGAGATTTTCAATACAACGTTTCGTTTCGGAAAATTTTTACATATGGCCCGTATTCCGTAAAAAAGTACATTATGCATTTAGTAGCATTTATTATTACGAATACAACGAAGTACGGCACACAACAAAACAACAGTTGGAAACTGTTTCAACAGAATGGTGCACCAGCGCACAACGCCCTAATCGTGCGAGAATACCTTTGGGAGAAATTTTCCATTTTCCAGGAAATTTGTCGGATGATACAATAATACGAAGTGATATGCTCAATTCACTGGCAACTATAAATAGCGTGCGCTGGTAATTATTCAACTTTCAGTAATTAATGTGAATATCTAGGACGTAGACATTAAGCTTAATACTCTAATTAGTGAAGATTGTCCTATATGTAGCTTACGAAAGCAAGGTGTGTATAATTACATTACAGAATTAATTAAAGACCAGATAGGCGCACCTTAATATAAGACGATAAGGTATTTGTAGTATTCCTATTTTATATGGTGGAATAAATTGGCGTAGTAGCAAGTAATAGGTACCTTATGATTATTACGTTTGAACGTTGCAGTTTATTGCAAGGAAAAATTACTTATACAGCCACAAAAATAATATAAAAGCACGCCAGTTAGAATATTTCAATAAAACGTATCCCTTTTTGTTTCAGAATTGTTGAAGATGCTGCGATGGAGGTATTGAAGCGCGACTCACTTCTACCGTATGCTCCAACTTTACGAGAGTTGTAAGTTTCATATCTCAATCCTTAAAAAACCTTCGGTTATATATCTCCCTACATTTAAAGCTAAGATTAAAAAACGAGTTTGTAGGGCTGTAATTACCATACTTTCATTGCAATTTTTAGAGCGGAGTTTTACGTTGATTTACAATAATGCTGCAAGCAAAGGATACCTATCTTTACTGCAAGATTACAATTTCGAACAGCATAAATGAGTAAACTACTTATACAATAGAGGCTTTTCAATATAAATAAGGAATAAATACGCTGTGTTTATAAATTGTTTAACCAATGAAAATGTAATTTGGGCCCAAATTAGTCTTTAATTCATAGTTTTTGATGCAACTAATAAAATTTCAATCGGAAAAGTGGGAGTGCTAACTTGTTGTCTAGTTACCACCCCCGCCTTAGAATCGGTTTTCCGGCGGAACCAAAGCGGGTAGAAATTTTAATTTTGTGAAATTAGCCTTTAATTTATACGTGCCATTCCTTTGTATTAATTTTGAGAATTGTCCTTTTTTAATAAAAAAATTGTTTAAATAATGTATAAATTGTTTAAACAATGAAAATCTAATTTGGATAAAGTGGGGTTGCTAACTTGATTTCAACCTCACCTTAGAATCGAGTCTCCGGTGGAACTAAGCGGGTACAAATTCTAATTTTGTGGGTAGGTAGTCCTAAATTATATAGGCATATTTTTACTTGATTTGGGGAAAGTGGGGGTGCGAACTTTATCGACCTATTGACTTGCTATCTTTTTCACCGCCACATCGAAATTCTCTATTTATCGCTCATTTTGTTTGGGTGAAAGGGTAAATGCTTGCTTTCGGTGACCAAGAAACAAAAATTGATGAATTTCGATGTTGACCAGCAGTTTTGGATTTTGGAATTTTAATGCGCAGGAGAACACGGAAAATATGTTCACTAAGGGAACGCGTCGTCCTATGCGATAGAAGGGGAGAATTGGATAATAATGCGAACAGTGTTTCTTGCATTAATAAGCCTATCCATCAATTTGTTTATTTATATTCTTCTTTGTTCGTTCCATTCTCATAAAGCGTAAGCCAAGGGTGTAAGGTTAAATCAAAGTGAAGCTTTAGTGTATCGAAATTCATGTACGGATAACATACTCCCCATAAATTTTTGTGAATTATGAGACGTTGTCAGTTTTTGAGTAATGCGTCGATAAGGTAGTAGGTAACGCATTGTGACGGTAAATTTAAAATACGGGGTACATCGTAAACTAACCGATGCGTTATTATATTGACAGTAAACTTCATTGAAGAGTTCGCTCTTGCATTATTAAAGTTTAACAAATCCTATTACCTCTGTTTTGTAATAAAATTCAGGTTCTACAATTTTGCACATTTCATTAAGTGTTGTTTTCGATTTTCAGGACGCTCATAAATCTGGAAAACTTTTACTACTTCGAAACGGACGTTTTTCTACAGATTAAGCAACTGCAGTCAATGTAAGTACAATTCCAAATCTAATTACAATTCATTGCACGAAACGATCGGGAATATTTGAATATTCCCATGTTTGAGTTCCTGCGAAAAAGGTGCACGGAAAATTAACGAATGGCGATCTGCACTTAACATTAAAAGCCGCTAAAGCTTACAATTACATTGCGCGGCACAACTTTTCCCTGACTTAATGTGAACGTTTTCCAAAATTTATTGCTCTGATGTTTACGTGCTTTAATCCGTCCATTTCCAAGTTTTTCATTTTCCACTCTGCAAGTAGAGCGATATCAAATTTAGTAGCCGATTTCCCTTCTTTTAGTTTATTACATTGTCTGTTGAAGTTTTCAATTTTGAAATATATGACTGCTAAGTTTGTGACACCTCTCTTTTAAATCTGGTAGGAATAAAAATGGCGCTGTTCAGGAAAGTTTACGTTGGCAATTTTCCGTCCATCATGCATAAGAAAAAGGTTGCTCTTTATTATATATTTACAAAGGAATGCGAACCGTATTTTTCCAACTTAGCAAACTGGTGAAATATGGTTAAAAATTGACAAACCTCAATCGGAATAAGAAGTTAGTGTGCTTGGAGTAGAAATTTTGTTATCATATTTTGTTTACCGATGAGCACTTTTTTCTTCAAAGGGGGAAACTTGATTATTAAAGAAGCTGAAAAAAAGTTTAAGAAAAGTTTTTTACATGTTTACGTCGAAATAATTTTCATCTTCTTGACATTTTAAAGTAATAGCACGAACTTCTCGATTTTTCAATAAAAGCGGTATTTCATTTCGCTCCCATTATATTGAGTAGATTTTTTTCTATTTTTAGCAATCCTTATTTTTTTGATTACCTACTGTCAAAATAACATTTCCATCATTTTTTTATTTCAATATTTTAATTGAGTGTCTATAGAAAAGTCAATTACGTACTTCATGGTGACTTTATGCAATCATTATCATTAGATCATTAGGGCATAGCCAATAGAAACAAAGGTTGGTTTCGTTGGTTAGCGACGCAGAATAAACGTTTATTTCTATTGGCCATTTCTTAATCATTGTGTGAACTAATTATAATGGTCCTATAAACCCACCATAAAAATGGAACTGTATTTTTGTTAACAAGAGATTAATCAAGTGTCTATTATTCCAATCAAATTAAATATTCTTAAACTAGCACCTAATGTCGCAAATGTTTGTACTTCATTACTTATTGCATATTCCCAATTTAATACCCAAGATTACCAAATGTTGTGTACTCACTAATCTTGAAATTAATGTACATTCAAAATATTCAAGTAAAAACAAAGCGTGGCGTGGTGCACAGTCCCTCCACAAACCATATTTTCGCTAATCGCTCGAGTCTCTCCATAGGGTTCCAAAGTTAAACACTGTGGAACCAGGTGACCTTGTACTAAAAAAAGGAGTCGAAGACCATTTGAAGCGGTATCTGTCGAATGTCGAAGTGAGTGAAAAAACACTTTTGTGCTATTCAAGCAAAACCATATTTGATAATTTATTTATACATTTGGGAACTTTGTATATCACGCTGGCTTATTTTAAAGTTGCAGGTACGGCATACCATTTTACCAAGTTAAATAATAAAATACCGTGGTCACAGATAGAAAGTTACTAACATGTAACTCAACAGTTACTGGGTTTGCAAACACGTGACAAAATTTTGTTTAAAATCCAATTGTTAGGAACAGGAAAATTGAACGTTGCCAAAATAACAGTTTTTGTGTCAGTGCCGATATTTAGAGTCCTTTTTGGTGAATATTTGGAGATGTTTGCTGTGTGAACCGCCTGGTCGCCCAGCATGATGAAGACAATAATACAAAACACTGAAGTGTCTCACAGAACTTCAGGGCTAATAAATGAGACATGGTACCGCACTATTCGTCACTGAATATGACTTGAAAAACCCATAAAATCTATATTCACAAACAAAATGTAATTGCATTTATTTGAACAAGCAATCAATCAATTTTGTAACGGCGAATTTGCGTGGCGCAGGACTGTACCAGTACATGGTTTAAATTCACAAAACTACGGCGACAAATAGTTCAAAAACTCTGCATTCAAAACGTCCTAAGCGTAACGAACTGTTAGTATGACCACAGAAGACCTTCTAATTTTCTTCCAACAGTTCTTTTATAAACAAGGGTGCATGCGAACCATATCCACTTCCTCCTCAAGGATCCAATTTTTCGTACTACTTTAATAAATTAAGGTCTCTTATCACATACAAATTCTTATCAACTATTTTCTTATCTAAACCCATTTGTTTTAGGCACAGACATCCTTTTTACACGAAAATATAACCTAAGGAATAGTTTCTGGAGATAAGAATAATTCTATACAAAAAGGACACCTGCCTGCATCTTTATCCTTTTACAATGTCTTATCAATTTAAATAAAAGCAATGATTTCGCATTTTTATCGAATAATTGCATGAACTCACTATAAATCAAAGACGAACCAACCAGACCGTCATTAGTTTTTCTCATAAATATAAACTAACCTTATGCATATCATGTTGCTTAATATAGGCTACATAAAATAAGCCTCATAGGTAAGATTCTTGTAATAAGCGTGCTGTATTAGATTCCCTGTCTGTGTACCGTGTGTCTTATTCTGATATAGACAGCAGTGTATCTTAGCTATTTTAAAGATAGATACGTGCCGTTTTCGCTACCCTGTGTCACTTTTTTGTGAAACTTTAATACCACAAACAGAATCAATTTATCTACGCTTGTTTCTGAGATGCAGGATGAATGAACAGTTTGAGTTTTGGGGACGTTATCATATCTGAATACCCATGTAAGGTAGGAAAAAGATAAACACTGCTTACTTTGGATATTTTTACATAGAATCCAGTGGTATAGTCAAAGAAATTTTTGAACCAGATTTGATTTTTGACCAAAATTTGGTATTTATTAAATGCACACTGTGTATATTTTAACGTCAATTGTTTTTCATTCGTTTTCATAATTACATTGATGTATCACAATCAATTTTTTAGCGCATTTTCCAACTCATGTTGGAAGGGAAACAGCGATTCGAGATTTACGAAACGTTAAACCGTGCGAAAAAATTCACAACGGAAGGTAAAAGGCGCCCGAAGTTGACTACCTCTCGAAGACGCGCGCGCGCGCCTTGCAAAAGGTCGTTACTGTCGCCCCTAGGACAAAAAACAAAATTCCGCCACGCAGGAGTTATGCGCTTTTACAAAATCTTTTCGACGACACCAATTTGAAAAGAATCGGACCAAAACTGTAGTAGAAGATAGAAAAAAACTGAAAAACCTTCACGTTAGTAAACTACGCTCGAGGATGACGCCCAGATGTCGCCAACCCCACATCATGTAGCACTGTCCCCAAGGGTGACAAATTACACGGCGTTGTAGATACATCTACACTCGTTGCCTTTCTACAAGAGTTCTTCTACGCGCCCACATTTGCTGCCAGCCAGCCAGCCAGCCAAAGTGAAATTAAAAGCTACTTTTTAGCGCATTTTTGCAAATTTATTTGTAAAAAGTAGCTTTTAATCTCACTTTGGCTGGATGACTGGCTGTCTGGTCGGCTGGCTAGTTGGCTGGCTGGCTGGCTGCATGGATGGCAGCAAATGTGGGCGCGTAGAAGAACTCTTGTAGAAAGGCAACGGGTGTACGTGTATCTATAAGGCCGTGTAATTTGTCAACCTTAGGGACAGGGCTACATGATTTGGGGTTGGCAACTTCTGGGCGTCATCCTCGAGCGTAGTATACTAACGTGAAGGTTTTTCAGTTTTTTCCTATCTTCTACTACAGTTTTGGTCCGATTCTTTTCAAATTGGTGTCGTCGGAAAGATGTTGTAAACGCGCACAACTCCTGCGTGGCGGAATTTTATTTTTTGTCCTAGGGGCGAAATTAACGACCTTTTGCAAGGCGCGCGCGCGTCTTCGAGAGGTAGTCTACTTCGGGCGCCTTTTACGTTCCGTTGCGAATTTTGTCACGCGGTTTAACGTTTCGTAAATCTCGAATCGCTGTCTCTCTTTCTCGTGTCGCCAATAGAAGCTCGAGCAATGAGAAGTGCCCCAAAAATTAAGTAAGTACTATCTTGTGGAAGGTTTTTAGCGAAATCCACCAGAATGTGGGTGTAATATAAGTATGCACCGAAAAAGGAAATGTCGTAGCCTCCGACAAGATCTAACTGATGGAGTCAAATCTTCAAACGCGAATTACGGGTGAGCGGGACGTCGGAAGTGGGTACCGTCAAAGGGAATGTGGTAGCCTTCGACAAGATCTTTTATTGATAACCATCAAAGTCAAAAGTGGCTAATAGAATACTGATCTGCCACACAAAAATGCGTTGAAGTCCCTTCGATCTCACACGAGGACTTTGATAATTTTTACAAATAAATTTGCAAAAATGCGCTAAAAACAGGCAAATCTTATTTAGCCATAAAATAGTGAAAAAAAGGTAGCCATAGTCGATTCCACGGTAACTTTGAGGACTTTACGCCCTCGATTCTTTTTACGAGTTTCGGGTTGTTATGCAACGAACCCCTCTAATGATGCGTTGTACACAGTTGCGATCAACCTGTGATTGACAACGACTTTAGCGAACAGCGATTAGCGAGCGCTCTCACAAGGTGTGTGAGGCGCTTTTAGCGACAGGCGTCCCCGAGATTGGGGAGCTGCGTAATTCCCTCCCATTTTGCGAATGGAAGGAGCTTCAACTTTGTGCATCCGCACGATTTTTTTTCCCGGGAAACATCGGACTACCCGCTGGTTTAGATATCAAGTTTTGTATATATGTAACACGTTATCGCAGACCAAATGTGAGAAGTAATTTGAAATCTAAGTAATAAATTAACATTTGTCTTTACAAAATGACTATAACTTTTTTTGTATTTTGTGGCAACGGTATCATTTATGAAACTAAGCAAGAATAATTATAGAAATGATTAACTTCTGCTTACAAAAAAATTAATTATCCATCGTACAAAGAGGTTAGTATTGTAGCGCATGCCAAGCTAGCGGGATACACGCTACAGTACATGGCGTAAACCGCTCTAGTCATATTTTATTTGTTACTACTTGATACTGATAAAAATGGTATGGTATGAATCATTGGTCTTTTATTTTCCATAACAACAAACAAATATTAAAAACTACGTTTAATGTTTATGATCCATGTTTTATATAAACATGAAACTGTTTTCTTTCCTATGAATCCATTATTGATTATAGGTACACCGTACACGCGTGTTGTATTGGTTGCCTATACGCAAGGCAAAGACGAAAATTAAAGTCAGGATGTAATAACTCGTTTTATTTGACCTATTCCATTAAATTTTGTAGTCAATGTCTATACAGGGCTTTGATTTCAAAACAAAACGATTATAATTTGTGAAACAACAATTGCAAAAACACACTCATTTATAGATAGCTAGGGGGAAGTTTAATGGAAGGTTTCCCAATTTTTAGCATTCACCCCCGCACCCCCAATTATCGGTTAAACAGACAAATATCGCCGATGGATATGTAAACTCTTAAACCGACGACGTTAGAACTTATGTCGCACGCCTGCTTATGTCATGTTTACGTATGTAAGTATACGTAAACCTCTCGCCAGGAAAGATTGCCGGTCACAGAAGGCCTGATCCCGGTCTACAACCTGTGTTTTTCTAAAGATGTGAGCGACTTCCGGAATAGGATCGTGTCAATGTTGAGCGAAAAGTCTTTTCGGTCAACATTGGCACGATCCTATTCCGGAAGTCGCTCGCATCTTTAAAAAAACATATATTGTAAATTGACACAAGGTGTGCTGTGACCGGCAATCTTTCCTGGCGAGAGTTATAGGTACCTAATATATTTATTTATGTATGTTATGGATGACTTGCCACAAACATATTTATAGGACATGTAACAACTAACAAGGTAGGTAAATAATAAATGAAATGAAATGAAAAGATACCATCGATTGAGCCACTGTGTAACATAGCGGAGCGAAAAGTGCAAATTTTCTTAGTGCAGCAGCATTTCCCTATTATCTATCTTCCACTTGACTCTCCAAAGATTACGTACTCAGAGGGTTTATCACTTCTTTCAAAATATCCTTCTAGGAATAACGGACTATCATAATCTGATTATGAGGCTACGCAGGACCAGAAAAAAATCAAAGAATGCCAACCTTTTGAAGATGGAGCGGGATTGATGTTTATACCTAGAAGAATAAATTTTATAACTTTTTATATATGTACATTATAAATGTTAGGGTCTTGCCTGTAAATCTGAATGCACGTCTTCTTTTCAAACAAAGATAGATTATTTTGAATTCAGAATAGGAAATGTACCTACTACTTCCATTAATAAAAATTGTAACCGAAAAGATGAATAATTGAATTTCAACAGGATTTCTTATAGTTTGTAGTAAATGCTTCAGTATCTAGTAGATAAAATTATATTTAGAAGCAATACCGCATGATTGATTTAATGAAAATATCAATTTCCCAGTAAAATTGTTTGATTAATCTTCCAAAATTAAAAGTAATAGCACCAACACAAACTGACAATATTATGTATAAACTGTTGTTGATCATGTGTGGCTTAGTTTGTAAATGGTAACGAATGACACTTATGGGATAGCTTTCTGAATATTATGACAAAACTTATGCAAATAAATGTAAGTAATTATAATGTATATTTGTGCTCAAGCAGCGTCTTGCTTATCTTCTTATAATAACATACGACTAAACTTCCTACAAACATCCTCGAGCAATAATTCAAAATTTCCAACTTTTCAACTATTAAACAGAGGGGTTAGAAATTTAAAGGCTTGAATGCGAACCAACTCGGTCCTCTATCTTGCACCATGTACGTGAATGAGACGTTTTCGTCATTTGAAATAGGTATTCTTTATTAAATGCTCTTGTCTTGAAACTAAAATCACGGTAGGTATGCTTTATCGTATAGTAATCGATGTTCCCATCAAGAGGTTAAGTTCAATATCAAATCAGATTTCAGAATTGTGCATTATCTAGCAAAAATCATCCAGATTCTTTATCTAGATTTACACTAACCCTAAGATATTCTTGCATATTCAAATTCTGAAAAAAAAATACATGTACGAGTACCGTGTCCTTTTATACCTAAGCTTGACTTAGGAAATTTCAAAGTTCAGTTTAATTTGAGATTCACAAGCTTCAACTCATGCACTTAACTACGCCGCAGCCAGTTGGTTTGTGCCTAAAAACGTGCTTTTTTCACAATCACCTGAAAATTGTTATTTCACAAATAACCACTTGACTCGCCTAAATTTACAAGAGCCTCAAAAGTTACTAGGTTCATAAACACACGTGATCAGATTACGAGCACCTTAAATGTAAACTTTCCTAAACATTACCTAAATTGAATCTACCCACAAATGTCACTTAATTTTTAAAGACGTATGATATTCACGGTATGCGGATTCCTTTGCGTTGAATTTAGACGACATCTTCTTAATTTTTGATTATATTACATTATTATCATATCTTCAGTTTCAAAACGATATAGGACCATAACTTGTATTGCTAGAACAATACTGATACAAAACTGGATACCGGTAATGTAAGGTATAAGGTGATAATCATAAACTGACCAATTTGTTTTTATTCTATTCTCACACTTTGTCTTTATTCGTTTCAGATACATTCACAGAGCACCAAAGTTACTTAAAATTCAACCGGAAGTATTTAGCGTCAACTTGCCACGGTTAAAAATTCTGTAAGTACCTACCTCATAAAACGTTTGTTTTTTTCTCGATTTGTTAACAAATTATCGTCTGTTTCGGTTTATAAACATATATACGCGCATTATGTAATGAAAATTTCGGAAATTGTCTTCCATCGTACTTACCCGTCTAGCAAATGAACGTAATAAAGCCAATAAAGGTACCCAGAGCCTTTAATCCACCAAGACCATTGCAGCGGCGCACTGGAGCATACGTCTTCCGCTTGATCACCGTATACAGACGACGACCTTACATAAGCTTATATCTCCATCGCTTTAGGGAATCAGATATAAAGTTTTCTGTTTTGGTGGGAGGTTGTAAATGACATATGAAAAAAGTAGTGTCCTTTGCTCAAATGCCCCAGAATCTCGTCCTTTAGATGCAGCTGCGTTTAAACTTTGAATAAAATTTATTCAATGGTTTAATTAATAATTCAACATTTACAATTATGATGACAACGAAAACAAGTACGTACGGTACAAACAGCCGTTGACTTTTGTCACACGTGAATGCGCGTAATGATATGCAATATTTAAACATTTAGTTTTTAGCAGTCGGGCAGTAGTTTATCTCACACGGAGGTACTCAAAATCTAGTGCTTCCAACTCCTGAAGGTGGAGTTTCGCTTCTTCTCCACATGGGGTTGCTTTCAAGCCACCTTTGAGGCAACTCTGGGTAAAGGTATCGCCACTTGATGCGGTTAGTTATGTTATGGCCATTCTGCCTCTGCAGAAGGTCTTAAGTTGTTCTATACTACTCCGGTATTTACCTTACGAATTAGGAAAACTGCAGGAAAACCTAATTCGGAGTAGCCGGCAGAATGCTCGAAACTGGTCTAAGGTAATTCCCATCTCTGCCACAGGTGAAAAATTCACATCAATCCAGGTTCGAACACCCGACCTCCGGTAATATAGCCCAACGCTCTACCATTGAACCATAAAGTCGGTATATTTATGGGTCAGTCTCGATCTCCTGACAAATTAAAATCCTGAACGAAGTAGCTTTGTTGTTCGTTACTTTAGGTAGACCACCACCACACGGCACAAATGTAAATGTGCTACCTTTAGTAAGTATAGGCTTTCATTTTGAGGCAAGGTAGGGGTGACAAAAGGAGTTATTTCCTAACGTTAGGTTGATCACCACCACCAGGTAGAGAATCAAGGGTAAAATAGTGGGACACCTTTAAAAAGCTTATCAGATATAGGTACGCCCACGCATTACGAAAGGAAAACTATTTATTTGAATTAGAAACAAATTCTGATTGAATTTCAACTTTTTTTTACAAAACTTGAAATACACAATTTGTGAAATTCCAAAGTCTTTCGTTTACGTCTTCACCAACTTCACTACTTCCGCATGCCTTAATTATAAATTCAGCTAATCCGGGATTTTCTTTCGCCATAAAAACTGTAAATTTGCCAAAATTGATTGATCCATCGTCGTTTAACAAATCCAATCCACGAAAGAGGCATGTCAGATAATTTTTGAATGGCTCGTCTACGCTCAAGACACCTGGGTTCAGTAGTCGATCTGCTTCCACAGGATCTACGCCAGTTAACGCTCTACATGCCTCTTCAACTTTAGGTATATACTTTAGGTAGCTATTTATGACTTCTTGTAGATACTATTGCTGTCAGGTTATATTAAAATAGTTGTCAAGTTTTTACTCACCTCACTCTGACTCGCTACCGAATGTAAGGCTAGCGCCAATACCACAACTGCTACCAACGACTTCATTTTTCAAGACCAAATTAGTTCTGTACTGCACTAGGCAAGATTCTCCATTTTATGCTGTGTTTATCAAATAATTAACCGCAATGAATCCATTCCCTAATTATTAACGTGTTATCAAAGCGAGCGTTTCCCGTGTACCTAATTTTATACTAAATTATATGATGCGGTTGAATTATCTGATAAATATTAGGGAAAGATATCCTCTTATTGGTACTTTAAGGAAACATATGCGGTTGTTCCTTTGTCCTATGAATAATTAGGAAAGTATAACAGAAAAAATAACAGAGCATGTTAAAGAATGATTACAAACAAAATGTAGGTATCCATTTTTAATGAAAATTAGTTGGTTTGTGTTTTTTGGGACCTTAGCGTTTGTTTCAAAACTCGTCGCGATCAGACCTTCGCCATTCTAAAACCGCATCATATTGTCACGAATTCTTCAATGGTTTAAAACATGCAACATCGCCTGGTTGTAAGATACGAGTAGTATTGCGGTGTAATGAAATTAGGATGATTTGACACTCTACACAGGATGCTATAATTTCATAAGTTAAGTGGGTCTTGTGTCCGCCTACGAAGAATATAATGGCAAATTTAATTTCCTTTTTAAAGCCGTAAAGGATAAAGATAAAGTAAACATAATTGTAATATTTTGTTTTGCAACACTCTGATCTACTTCGTAGAGGTTCTTTTTCCCTTTCCCTAGCTTAGGACAAAATTCAAAACTCGTCCCCTTTATATTGTATATATTTTCTATAGTCAGTTCATCTAAAATCTTAAACCAAAAGCTATAATCCTCTATTCTTACAACCATTTCTTTATATCCGATCAGAGGCTATAGAGAGTTGAATAGATATTCATATTTTACCCCTTGCTTTTGGAATGAATTATCCGGTTGGTTATTGTTTTTTCCTCGCATTTAGTTAAATAGGTTTCCGCGCCCTTTTCGACGTTTTTAAACTTATTACTCTGACGCGCCGACCCGTGGAATACTATTTCTGAAAGACAGTTTGCTTTGGAGCTCCATCTTTAATTTCCTCTGTCGGGTAATTCGCTTCGTTTTGTGGATTTAGATAATAAAAGTTTCCAAATTTGTTAACGGCAAACAAGAACAATGAAGAATGCCAAGGCCCAAGTTGCATTAGTGCCACTAATTAAAAATTTCTAAAACCGAAATCCAATGATTGGCACCCTACTTTTATAAAGATAGGTATATCAAATGACATGAGATAAACCTGAAATAACTGTGTTTCATCTATTAAAGTATTAGTGACAGATACCTTATTTTAATGGCTTCTGTGCGACTTCTCCCGCCTTTCCATCTGTCCAAATCTTCAGTCATTTGACTTGAACCTGCTATAAAATATCATTCGTCCATCTAAATTGCAGGTGTGCTTGACAAAGATACATAAATGTATTATGGGTTAAGTGGAAGAATACCGAGTGGCTATATGTTTCGTTCCACTGAACTTCGTCTTTGGGTGTTCCAGTTATATCCAAATAAGCACGTGTACAATAATTGTACATGTTAACCTTGTTGAGAGAATGACCAAAATCCGTGCCTTGACGTTTAAATTTGGAATGATGGCCATGTGTGTTTTAATTGGGAAGAGATTTATCACCAATCTTCGTTTCCATCACAGGCATCGCATTTTTCTGCATAGCACCACACTATGAGCTTTTTAACGTGCAGTGCTCGTTAAGGAAGCCATTGCGATAGATTACACGAACCGTTAGTTGCGGTTTATTTTATCCACTTTTTTACGCAGTCTTTAAGTTACCCAAAACTATACCTACCAATATAACGTTTACCTAAATTTAAACTACAAGGGTAGGTTAGTTTCTAGATCTAGATCTGATTTTATTCTTCTTGCAGATGCTGTAGAACGTTATTGAACGATCTAAATCGCATTGTACTGACTTGTATTTACCACATATGGTAAATATCCCAACGTGACTCATGCAGAGAATATTATAGAACGATTTATTCTTGTAAACGTGTCTGTTATATTACTATTATTCCCAAACATTGCCAAGAAACAATTTTTTCATTAGAAATGTAACTAATAGATATAGAAACATATTTTGTTGGAGGTTTAAAACACAACTCTCAGTTTGTACAGTTATGTTTATTTCAATAATAATATTCGATAAGACGCTGACAAACATTAAAAACAAACTCTTTTCTTACAACATTTCATTAAAAAATCTTGCTATGTACAGAGTGTAGCATATAAGATCTCTCGGATCATAATTCATTTAGTATAAAAGATACCGCAAAAAGTCTTAGAGCAAAATTCATAAATCCGATTCTTCTTTTCTTGATACATGTTTATATATTATTTTAGTTGTGTTTTTTTTAACGGAATGTGAATAAAGGCGTTACCACCGTAAGGTGCGCAATTACCGCCGACATCTTTTTAAAATATTTTTGAACACCAGGGGCGTGCTGTATTCCAGTGGGGTATCAAACTTGCGTTTTTTTATTAAATGGAACGCCCCATATTTTATTACTGAGTTGGGGAGTACTTCAAAACTACTTATTTTTTATGTAACATGTTATACCCCTTACTTTTAACGATTTCGCTTACCTTTTTTCGTCAAAATTTGACAATTTTTCGGATTTTTTTGAGGAACTAAATCGCGAAGGTGGCTAATTTTTGAATTGAGGCACAGGTTAAGATCTCGTCGATTGTCACATAATTTTTTTAGGCATTTTATCGAAAAAATTAAATTTTTGATTAACCTTCGCCAAATATCATATTTTTTAAAAAATTTCAAATAGCACCCCCCCTAAACAAATTATACCTATGGGTAGCCAAAACTATAAATTTTCTACTGATATAAACAAAACCACACATTCCATAAGAAAATTTTAGGAAAGCATCAAGTCGAAAAGCCAATTTGTAAAAAAAAGTTCTTTTCTGAACCCAAGTGCACCATGATGAAACAAAAGATCCCAGAAAAACCGAAATTTGCCGATATACAAAAAAATACCAAAAAAACATCTCATTGTCTTGTGAACTCTACAAGACACCGTTGAGAAATGTTCAATTCAACGTGCCATCTCATGTATTTGCAATTCTTTCGAGTAATAATTCTGGACACCTCATTTATGGGAAGTTTGTGTTCAAATTTAATATGATGGCCATGTGCGAAGAGACTTGAGTGCTTTTAATAATTTTAGTCTCAATTGGGAAAAGATTTATCACCAATTTTCCATCTGAGGCATCGCAGTTTTCTGCATAGCAGCAGCTTCCACCACACTATTAGCTTTTTTAACGTGTAGTGCTCGCGCGGTGCGGTAGATTACACGAATCTCGAGTTACGGTTTCCTTTATCCACTAATTAGTTTCATTTAGTTTTTACTCAGTCTTTAAATTATTCGAAACTTTGTTATCTAACAATATTCGCGATTCAGCTTAACAGTGAGACCTCTGATGGCAGCACATTGTAACTAAGATTGGTGGTATAAGACCGCCATTTTGTTTATGCAATGGCCAAAAGCATTATAAATTCAATGCCAACAGTAATCAATATTTAGTTTTTACAGCTGTAAAAGTAAATACACTTGCACGGATTTCATTGCAATCAATGTAATTACCTACACTTTAAAGAGCAAGTTTAGTTTAAAACATCACATTTTATCACGTTACTTGCAAGAATTTTAAATATGATCAATATGCAACAAACGATAAGGATAACTTAAGAAATCGTTGTCTAACGCATAATATTTCCAGTCTTTAATTGTGAACAGTGCAATTACACAATTATGCCACGAATAGTAAGGCTGTTTTAAAGCATAATCGCCGTAAGGGAATGTTGGCGAGTTGCTGTAAAATTGTATGCTAGAAACTGCGCTAGAAACTAAATGATAAATTTGTCATCTTTATTTGTAATTAGAAAATTAAGTTAATTGCGTGTTCAAGATAATTCAAGACCGGCTCGAGTTCTTAAGAAAAAGGCCTTTCAGGTAGGATAGGACTAAGGGGCTATATTTTCAAGTTCAAGTTAGTACAATTTCACATAAAAACCTGCAAGAATAACCCAATTTTTACAAACCACTACCACCTATACACGCCATTTGTAAATTACACCAGCGCCTCTAGTAATCTGAATTGCGAATACCGTTTAAGTTTAAGACATTATTGATCAATGTATTTCTTAGCTTCAAAATCAAGATAGCTACGATTCATCAAAGTGAGCCTTGCTTTGGGGAATTACAATTTACATCACATTGCTGTAAAGTAATTGGGGGAGAAGATTTATTTATTGTCTCTCTCTTGTTCAGGGCCCTCAACAGGCTTTCGCCCAATTACAGAGTGACCCGCATAATGCTTTTTAGAGGTGCCCCTGCAGAATGTCTTAAGTTGTTCTATATACTACTCCGGTATTTACCTTACGAATTAGAAAAACTGCAGGAAAATCTAATTCGGACTAGCAGAATACTTAAACATGGTCTAAGTAAATTCCCATCTCTGCCACAGATGAAAAATTCACCCCAGGCCAGGTTCGAACACTCGATCTCCGGGCTATGTAGCCCCACGCTCTACCACTGAGCCACACAGTCGAATGAACCAGATATTTCATTATAAAGAAATTACCATTGAAATATCTATGGTCGGCGTAAACTAATTCTACACCCTGTATACATACGAGTATTACCGACACATCCCAATTTTCTAAAAATAAACATAATTCAAGTACATTTGCACTAGATATGTTCAAATTTAAAAAAGAAATCTTCTATATCATTTGCCCGGGTCCCCCGATAATAAGGCCACCCGCCATCCACCGTTAATGAGAGTCTGAAAACAAGTCGGATCGCCGCCACTGGTAAAAATAATCCCGTCGACTTCAACTATACGCTCTTCTTCGTGACGTCAATGACATTCAATGGCCAAACTTTAGAAAAATATTTGCTTAGAGGATCAGAACACAGTACCTCTCCTACACATCCAATTACAGTATGCAATTTTTAGCGCATTTCCACAAACATAAAAAAATGCGCTATTGTGGCCACTTTGTTCGTCCGTCTGTCCGTCCGGTCGCTACTAGTTTTTTGTCTTAAGAGCTATTGTTCTACTTTTTCGGCTATTTGGTTCGTTATGGTGTCGAGGCTTGTAAGAAGAAAGGAATTTTTTCTGTGCCGCTGAAGAAAAAAGTTATAGTAAAAAATCTGTTTTTTTTCATGTACCATAATTTTACACTTGAGATCGTTTATTATATTGTATCGCCGTCTGCTCGTCTGTCTACCTGTCTCCGTCTGTCTGTCCGGGTGCAGTTCCGCAATCCAATTTTCTTATTTGTTAAGACATTTCAATGAAAATTTGTATGTGGGCACCTCGAAGAAAAGTAAAATTAATGCCGAATCAAAAAATTGTTTTGCGCATGCGTGATCCGATTTCTTTATTTGTGAAAATTTTTAAAAGAAATTTTGTATGTAAGCGGCTAATGCCAAATCAAAAAATTTCTTTTGCGTATGCGTAATCCATTCCAACTAAAAATACAATTATTGCGCATGCCCAGACCCACATTCGTTATTTGTATACTAATTCTTCTAAAATTGTAGAGTGGGATTCTTCATATAAACTTAAAAAGTAGCACGTCAAAAATGCAATGTTCATATGCAACGCTATTTTTCTCCTGAAATCCGATCTTGCCAAATAGTAAAGGATGGAAAAGGGAGACCGAAAAGCAAACAAAAGAAATCAAAGAACGAAGATCGAGAACTTAATACATACTTAGGGGCGCCTACAAAGGGTTAACACTGAATAGCAGAGATTAGGCCAAAGTCTAAGTGCAGTATTATGTATTATGGATCAGACAGTTTTCTGCATATTTCATCTCTACAGCAGACGACTGGATACTTCGCTTAGTGTCCAAATATTCGATATTGTTTTGCTTTCCCTTGGGGCTGCGAGTATCCCTCCTTGTTTAGGGGTAGAATTTTGTGGTTCGATAGGTATCTCCTCGCAAGCCACTATGACAGTTTAGCTGTCTAGGACGATAGTCTTTCAGCCTGATTCAATTCCGAGTACGTCTACCCCTCGATAGTTAGCCTGGTACCAACACTATCGATGATCCGTGTCCCACGAGACAGTCGATGAATGCCAAGTCTCAGTTAAATCATTGATGAAGTATAGCTTGTTGTCGGTTGTTTTAGGTAGACCACCGGGACCACCGCCCATTATCCACACGGCATGGCACAAACATGAATGTGGTACCTCTAGTTATTGAATAAAAATTTTTTTATTCAATGCTCTAGTGTAGATTTCACTTGGCTAACATACGTCGTAGGGTTGACAAAAGAAATTAAATCCCAAGCAACTTCCTATAAGTTTGGATTGATCACCACCACCACCAGTAGAGAATCAAGAGTAACAGAGTGGAACGCCTCTAAAAAGTTTATTATAAGATATGCGTCCACGTATTACGAAAGGGGAACTATTTATTTCATTTCAATTAGATACATATTCTGGTTAAATTTCGATTTTTTTTACAAAGCATTAAATACGCAATTTGTGAAATTCCAAATTCTGTCATTTACGTTTTCACCAACTGCACTACTTTCGCATGCCTCAATTAAATATTCAGCTAATCCGGGATTTTCTTTCTCTACAAAAGTGGCATATTTTTCAAAACTAATTGATCCATCGTCATTTAAAAAACCCAATCCATGAAAGAAGCATGTCAGATAATTTTTGAATGGCTCGTCTGTGCTCAAAACACCTGGGTTCAGTAATCGATCTGCTTCTACGGGATCTACGCCGGTTTGCGCTTTACATGCCTCTTCAACTTCAGGTAGATACTTTAGGTAGCTATCTATGACCTCTTGGAGAGTCTAATTCATTGATGTGGGGTTATATTAAAATAATTGTCAAGTGTTTACTCACCCCACTCTGACTCGCTGCGGAACGAAAGGCTAACGCCAATGCCACAAGTACTAGCAACTTCATTTTTCTACGCTAATTAGTTCTGTACTAGTCAAGGTTCTCTATTTTATACATACCGTGTTTATCAAATAATTAACCCCAATGAATTTATTTGTTACCTACGTATCAACTCGTTAACAAAACGAACGTTTCCGTTTACTTAAATTTTAAACCGAATTATTAAATGATGCGGTTTATTGTATCTGATAAATAGGCACTTATCGTTTAGCAAATTACGTAAATTTCCTAAGATTTTTTATTCAAAGTGAATGGCACGTTCTTACCAAGCATGTATTAACTACCCCAATACAGGCAACAGATGAATGCATCGTTCTCTGTGTTTGTAAATATTCCTTAAACTTTTGTATTTGCGCAATCCAATTCTTTTATTTATTAAGAGATTTAATTGAAATGTTGTCTGTAAGCACCTCGATAAAAGTAAAACTAATGCCGATTCAAAACTCTATATATCTGCACAAGAGTTGTGCACAAAAGCTTCGATAACAGCAAAACTAATTGTTTTGCAACAAATACGCTCAAACACAGCGGCGTTTTAATGTCCAAGAAACTCGATTCACGTCTTCCACCAAAAAGAGCCACCCCCAAACAAACGTTTAACCAACAAAAGGCGTCGTTTAATGTCCGGTTCGATAAGAAAACTTCTTATCTACGTCCGGAGAAAAACATGAGATGAACTTTCGCAAATACTACGCAAATAATTTCCGGATGTTTAAATCTTGTCTTTTAACACGTGGTTTAAATTTACAGTTATATTTGTGGAATTATCTCTTTATCAATGCTTCCATTTCAGCATCACCTCTAACTCTCTAAATATCTTGTGCCACTCACCCCCACGACTAAAACAATCATCGCCCTACACTTGCAGGGGCATTTCATAATATTCCGTGGTTGTTTCTTTCATGAAAATGTTTATTTATTTATTGTTCCTCTCTTGTTCTGGGCCCTCAACAGACTTTCGCCCAATTACAGACTGATCTGCATAATGCTTTTTAGAAGTTCCCCTGCAGAAGGTCTTAAATTGTTCTTTACTACTCCGGTATTAACCTTACGAATTAGGAAAACTGCAGGAAAACCTAATTCGGAGTAGCCGGTGGAATGCTCGAAAGGAAGTACCCATCTCTGCCACAGATGAAAAATTCTTACCTCAGCCCAGGTTCGAACACCCGACCTTTCACTCTTGACGTATGACACCGCGGAATTTTTTGTAGAAAGTAAAGTCCTCTAGAATTTATCTTCTATAAATTTTTATAAATCTATCTCGGTCTGTTCTGCGTTTTCAGATAAATGTACCGATAGTGGAACTCTACTAATGGAAGTATGATCCCATCTCTCATACAATCGGCCATAAATTTGTGCATGACGCCAAACTACTTGACTTCGATCCTTCACAGACTTGCTTCCGAAGATGTTGAGAATAGAAATGATTATCATCCGCCAAGTTGTATATCACCCTTCTACTTCTTCTTCTAGAGTCTAGAGTCTTCGGTAGTTACCATCTTGCTAGATCGTGGCGTCGTAGCCGTAGGGGTACATACAGGATCA
Source organism: Photinus pyralis (assembly GCF_008802855.1). NCBI lineage: Eukaryota > Metazoa > Arthropoda > Insecta > Coleoptera > Lampyridae > Photinus > Photinus pyralis. The sequence continues at coordinate 70,254,338 of NW_022170249.1, forward strand.
AAATGTTGAAGGTTTGTTTGAATGACCTCACCCTACGTATCTTAGACGGTCTGTATGCACCGTGACTAAGGGGAAACCGGTTGTTTCTGACCATGTGGGACGCGGTCTGAATAAGCTTGAAACCTGATTTCCCCTATTTTGCCGCACTTACCACTTAGGGACCGTTCCGGAATACCATTTTCTCATCTTAAACTATACTTCCCTCCTACATTTGGTCTACACGTCATCATCTCCGCGTATGGGTCCGGGGTAGTACTGCTGATGAAACCAAAAACTTCTCCCTTTTAATCTCGAGCCAGCCCGCTCCTTCGTCGTTTCCATCCTAGAATTCGCTTGACTCTGGGTACATCGTCGCCCAATATCATACAGAAGACACTAGCTACTGTTCAATCTCGGTATGATATCGAGAAGATTTGGGGTAGAATGTACGGCCACAGACCGTCATTTCTGCCAAATTGAAGACTGTAAACCTTACACCCCAAATGGGTAAAAGCATTCGATACTAATTTATGACTAATCAGAATCAGAATATACAATTAATTTCCTTATGTAAACAGTTGTGATTTTCTTCTACTTTTATTTAATAAACATTTCATAATCTACTCAACTAATATCCGTCATATTACAATGTGCCAATGATGCGTATTTTCACTGAAATCGCACCGTATTCAGTATTGTTATTGTACTTAATCTATGCAATAATTGTTATCCTAACTGATTACGTAATTAATCTGTTGAATCTAGATTATTCCGAGCCTTTGCTACAGTGTCTGTCCCAACTTCCATTTACATTTTTGCGATCTTACATCTATAACAGCCATCTTTCATAAGAAGCAATCCTCCTTGTTTAAGAACTTTAGGTGGTTTTTCTAGGGCTCATTTCTGAAGTCGTAGATGAGGAGGTACCATTAATAAAATTAGAATTGGAAATTAGAGTTGTAATGGAATAAAACATGAAGGTCCAGTCGGCGTAGAAAATCTCCTACTTACTTTTCATGAAAACGTTTAGCACTGTACAGCGCAATATAAATCATCTTTCAAGTTAACGAAATCGTGAAATTTTACGGTCAGGAAATTAGAGGGTGTTTTAAATAAATTCTGCAGAATGTAATTTATCACCCCCGAAATGCATAAATTAAAAGTCATTCGTCATACAAACGGCGTGCGAATGATTACAGTATGTAAAATACTTTGGGTTAATAATTAATGTGAAATTTCGTTTCGCTTCTTGCAGTAGTCGAATTATAAAGTAAAATAAGGGGTCTATAAACTACCATAATTATATTAATGGACAAAATTTAGAGCAACCTAATTAGGTAATTAACGAACATGGAATCCGTCTCAAAGTATGATTCAATGAAATACCATATAAATAAAACAGCCCAGGAAATTATTCTATTTCTAAAATATAGCCATAGCACGTACTTGTGATGAATTGTGACTGCATACTTTACCAAAAGTTAGAAGTTTACTTAAAGTCTTTGGAAAAACCTAGCTTGACTCTGTCAGGACGCCACTTGTTCTAGTAACAATTTGGTTTCAGAATTTTGTGCGCATTGCTGTGGTAAATGAACAAAGAAGGACACTGTATTCAGTACAGTATTGCGTTTCTTTTTCAAGATTTCTTATCCAGCTTTATACTGACCCTACACATAAATGTGTTTCCAGTACTGTAGTGGGACAGGATTAAATACACTGATTATTACACTACTCACCTTTTCCCAGAGTGCTTGACTCGCACCTCGATGAATGTCACTGAATCACTCTAAATTGCATATTTCTACTCAGCAGATTACTCTACCAAGTATTTTTTTGACTGTCCCTCCCGAGCGCTTTCTTTACAAGTTAAACGAATATCCACCCCTTACAATCACATAAAGCAATTAAGATGCCGTTTGTATGAGGAAAGAACTGGTTTACATTTAAAATGCGGGATCGACTGTAAGCATATTACTAATACACAGTGGATCTAACAAGTTTCGACCAGGAAATTGATCGTGTCGATTTTTAAATCTAAACTTATGCTTACTTATTAATCCTGGATCATTTCTGTGCCAGATAATCAGGCGAGGTAACAAAAACTGACTGTAGATATGCCATCATATATTTCGTTTGAACAGCTTGGACACGACGTCCACTTACTATAATATTTTCGGTTTTTATTTTATTCTTCATCAATCTTGCGTTTTTTTAGTATACTCACCTCAACAATTCCTTACATCAGAAATTATATTTTTGAATAACATTATTACTTATTTTCAGACGTATCGTTCATACGGGGTTGGAGGAAATACCCAATTTAAATAACCTTTACACGGACTCCGTTCTACATATGGTGTAAGTATAGTAGCGACTTTTTTTCTCTTGAAAACTTGAATGTGTAATAGCTCTAGGATTAATTTTTCAACATGTCAATTGTCTACTATTATAAAATACAAAATTCTGGGAAACATTTTAAAAGCTAACAATTTGGACACCAGTCGTAATTGCTGATAACGAATTGAGCAATGACGTATCTACCATTCGCCATAAATTTTCATTTTTTCCAAAATAGTTATAATTCTTTGAATGCAAAGTTTCCAAACATTTTCAAATGTCCTGATCCTGAAAGCTCTTCAACTACTTACCCATATTTTTCACATACGAAAATACGAAACAAAACAACATAACTGCGATTACTGCTTTATTGTTCGGTGTGAAGTGATCCCCTATAAATAGTCGCTCGTATTCCATTCATGGCTTCATATCCTCATCCATTATTGATTATGCAGGTGATGGAATAGGATTTAGTTAATCTGAAAACATACACACGAAAATAACCAAACACAAAAGTAGTGAAATATTTAATATTTAGGAGTATCTATGGAAGTTACTTTACAAAAACAAATCCTAAACATCTTTCACAGAAAATTCCTTTTGTTTCAGTGACTTGGAGCATAATAACATCCAACGCATATTGACTAAACAAGTAAACAGGGTTAAAGCTGAACAATTGTAAGTACACAATTTACGTCATGATAGATTTACAACTTATAAACTTAAAGTTGGATCACATCTTGTTGAATTGAAACGAGAGCCTTTATACAATGCGCCATGATTGATGTATTTTCTAGCGTAAGAGCTTGCTTTAGTGAAGGAGAGTTTTCTATAAGCCTTCCTAGTGTTTCTACATCACGATACAAACTGCTTGTTTTACTTAAACAAAAAATAAACAAAACGTGATTTTTCTCGATTTAATATGAGATGCATTTTATGAACACTACACGCTCCTTTACATATGAGTGCAAGCGAAGCTACGAGGCTTCCCGTATAAGTACCTACCGCACAACATTTTCGTACCAAATTTATTCATGTTGAGAGTAATAATGAATAAGTACCTATACTGTAATTAATGATGCAGGTATTTCTTTTCAGATCCCTGAACTACAATGACTTACAAGTTATAGAAGAAGACGCATTTCATGGATCACAAATTGCTAAGTTGTAAGTAATGGACTACTGTAATTTGCTATAGAATTACGAGGAGTGTTTTTAAAGGAGCTTGAAAGGAAACGTCAACCTCCAACACCTTCACCGGAGAGCATTTGCTGGATTGCAAAGTCTAAGATATATGTAAGTTCACTACTAGAAGTACTAAGTTAATGTGGGTTATCATCTGGGATTTCTATACTGCTTTCTCAAATTTTGCCTGCTATCTTCCTAATAAAAATTTACACCAAAAATCCAAATTAAAGCTCCAGTGAAAACAACGCACACTGGTGATAATTACCTTAAAATTGACGCCAAAACATGCAAAAAGATCCCTTCTTAACAACGGTCTTATCTTTTAATAGAATTCTAAAATTTGTGAAAGGATCTGGTGGTTTTCCTAGTCGACGCGACGAACTCGTCCCCTGTTATAATAAAAATCTGGGACCAGTCTTAAAACTCATGCTATTTAAGCGCGCTTCCAACAATACCAAACACAACCCACTTTGACAACGTCTGCTGCAGCATAATTAATTAACTACTTAATTGACCGGGTTGAAATTCGAAAATTCAGTTATACTCCTTTTTACTTGGAATGTTTTTGGTCAGGTCTGTGTTATCTATGTACGAACGAGCGATCTTGCCGGTGTTATACTCGTTTCGAATTACCATTAGGAAACTAAAATCGGCCAATAGTTACGTAACGGATATATCGGTAGGCAAAGCTTAAAATCTATAATTCGTTCTGGGCATATGATCTTCACCTCGTTGCATTTCTGTAATTGGGCGCAAGCCTGTCGAGGGCCCAGAACAAGAGAGGGATAATAAATAAATAAATTTCCCAATGGGGTTGAGCGTACCTCAATTTCTATCTTAACTCTCCCCGTAGCAGGGTAGTAATAACAGTAAAAATCAATTTAGGTATCAAAAGAAACGCTGGTGTATTCCAAATATCAAATGAAAGGACCTCCAAAATTGAATCACATTAATTACACAAAATATTCTCATACGAATTTCCACAAGTGCACGTTAAACTTCCCACAAAAGTCCCAATTAATTTCCCCAAAAGAATAAGTCCGCAAGAATAAATCCGCAGAGCTCGGTATATATAATTAGTTGATTAATGCCGGGAGGGCCTCGCTCTACTCGTAATCTGCTTCTGCGTCTCCAACGACATTCGCATTTCAAACTCGATCATTTAACCGAGATGGCAAAGATACTGTGTATGTACCAGGGACCCGGACCGAACCGAAAAATATCCGAAAACCAGGCCGAAACCGGAATTTTTTTCAGGACCCAAAACCGAACCGAAACCGTTGTTCCTTCAGAAATGGAAACTTATTGAGAACCAGAACCCCATATTATTTTTTTCGGTTTTTTACGGTTCTTAACAGGATATTGGAAGTTGAAGGACCCGCAGGCAAACACGTCCTGAAAATTGATATATTACTGATTGCCATCGGTGGATTATAAATTTTTGATAAAGGCGAATTCATACTATAGCTCAGGTGACGTTCTGCTCACGTTCAAAATATTGTAACATTCTATTTCAATAGGAATATTCGCATTTGACGGTCAGGGCACGGTCAAAACATGTTCATAGAAATACACGCTATATATACTTGACCGGACCGTGAGCGGACCATAATCTGACCGATAATGTGAATTGGCCTTAAGGTGTTGAAATTGAGGGCAGTATGGGTGGCGGTGGCGATAATTTAGCCACTCCTGTAAAATGTAAATAATAAAAGAAGTGGCAATTAGAATTCCATGCGTTCAACCTTACGGTTTCAGTGGTGTTTTAAATCAACGTGTACTTCTATGCGAGTTACCAAGGAAAAGACGTGACAATCGACAACCAAAAATCAAGGCACTGACAATCTGTGCGGCAAAATTATGTTGTTAAATTCTATCAATAGATGGAGCCGTCTATCAAATCGCTTCAAGTCACGGGGGGTTTTCGACAAGTAATAACCGCAAACAATGACAATGCTTCATAATGGAGAAAATAAATCGGTACACGGAGCTGAAATCCTACAGTATTATTTTTCCTCATCTTCCCACCGAATAGTGCTTTCGGATGCTGCAAATATAATTTAAAGATCTCGACAGAAACGTTTACAAACTGATAAATTGTTTTCTTATCATCGACGGTTGCAATACGATACAATATATTAACGAAACTAATTCCGCACCCTATTATCACCTCCTGCAGTATAAATAATTATATCTAGACGTTGCGGTTTTTAGCGTTTGCGGTTAGCGAAGCGTCATCGACGCCATCTCTGTACGTAACATCGTAATTTGAACACCTGCGTTTAGCAATAACGATCTCCAAACGCTAGGCGACGGCTGACGCACTGGAATTCTCGATCTCCGACAATAGTTATCTCTGGTCGGTGTGTTAAGGGCGTGATCGTAAGCTAATTAGTTTCAAGGTAAGCACGTGTTATCGCCAAAGTAAGCGAATTTGTCGCAAATAGGAGAGGAGGACGTTAATCGAGCCCTTTTGGTCAAGTTTATTGTTTCAGCATTATTTGTTGCAAGTCAGTTTTGGCACTTTCTGTAAGATAGATAGTTCTGTCAGTTATAAAGTTTTGTAGAAGAAAGTCTAGTCGAGTTAAACGGAGGCGTGTCACGTTTACGAAGGAGTTTCCCAATACCCGTTAAAGAGAGTTTTGTTTGCCATCAATGAGGCATTACTATAATTGTAATTACATCGAGGTCAGTGTGCTGATCGAGATTCGAGTGCTATAATTGATGTGGAGAAGTGAAGTTCCGAAGCAATATCACCTGATGTTTTGTGTTTGTGCGTCATTTATTTTAGAGTGCATTTACGACCGAAGATTTTAGATTATTGACACTTGAAGGCAATTAAGATTTCTTTAATTAATTGCTCCATCGATCGCTTGTTGCGTGGTACGTGATATTCTGGTCCTGAGCGCATGTTTTTCTTGATTAATCGAGCCAAAATTACGGCTTAGAGTTCTCAAGTTACATTTTTCTATTTGGTACCCAGAATTACATACTTTCTTTTAAAGGTAGCTAGCTAGCTGGACAGTTGCTTGTGGGTGGGTTAGTGGCTGTTTGCTAGCATTTTTATGGCGGGGGATTAATACTTATACTATTTTTAACTTTCCGCTTCCTTCCGTTTTTTTTTGTAATTGCTTTTACATTTCATAACTGTTTTGTTGTCGCTCCAGCTCTATTCCACTGTTTGCTGTACTTTAATTTGGTGATACTATTGTCGTAAATTTCTTGAATATTGATCACTACATTTTCTACTGCACTATCAATTTTTTCTCGTGTTGAGATTCTCCGAATGATTTTTAAAGCAGGTATTTTTTCTGCTAAAATTTCCAATTTTTTCCAATTGGCATTTTTTTTATAGAATATCCATCATTTTATTTATTGTTTGCGTGCAATTTGTGATATTTAGTTCGAATGTTATAGCATTGTGACCTCTTTTAATGTTTTAGTCTTCTACTCTCCATTTTGACCATTTCCAATGTAAGTGTGTGCGTTTGCTGGTTTTTTATAGAACGGAACACTGCCACCTCATTTTATAAAGGTTCCGAATACCTCTACTCGTATACGTACTCTTTGTATTCTACTATAAGGGATATTAAACCAGGCGACTTTGCATCCTATGGCGAATATAAATTGAGTATCTATTGTAGGTAGGTATATCAAATCCAGAATGTATGTTACTGACTTTAAACCGGTAAGCTTCTATCAAAGCTTATACGTCTGTGATATAATATACCAAAATCTACGTAGCGACATAGAAATTAATTTGCTATTGTTTGTTATTACAGATTAGATATTAAGATCTTTGATTTAAAACAAACACGATGGATCTCAAATCATAAACTGAGAGCACGTAATAAACTGAAGAGCTTAATTATGAAAGGAATATATGCCATCATTTGCAAATATTCTCCGCAATAAAACTCCAAATCTATTGAAAGAGAACACAACTTTAATTTCTTTGAATTTGTGTTAACCTTTTTCTAGCATTTACAATAAATTATGAATGTCCCATTTTAAAATTTGGTCGTTTTCTGTGGCTACAACTTGTAGGTATGAGTAGCGTACTATAAGACGACCGTCACCAGATTGATTATTACTTTTAAATGACAATTTGATTTAATTCATTGGAGGGTGGTGTGTTTCAATAGAAAATTGGGCACCTAAAGTGCTAAAACGCGAATTTATAGCATAGCTCAGCATATAAAAACAAAACAAAAGATTAAAGAGCCCGCGAAATAGCAACCTAAATTCAATTGGTGATTTGATTTCTCGGTGGTTTTCTTATAAGGTGACCAACAAACCACAAATAAATTGTGAATTTGTAGAGTTGAAAAGCTGAACTGAACGTGTCTCGCGTCGTAAATGTGCTTGAATTACGCCATGCTCTGCTTCCAAATGCTCAGAACGTTGACTGATATCTTTATTTATGAATTGACTGATACGAGAACCGAGAATCTTTCATAAAATGTATGGAACTGCTTTGGAATGGAAGAGTTAAAGAAAAGAACTGTTCGAAATCGATCATGAGCGGACGTAGGTACATTACATACCTACATATATCTCTACTTATAAGTATCCAATTATCCATAATGTCAAGATTTGCTCGAGGTTATGAGTCTTGGAACTGCGGTCGACGATTTGAGACCTTTTTACACTGATTTGCTTACAATAATATGAAAAATGGTGTACAATAGTATATTAAAAGACAACTGTATAATCAAGTCTTTAAGGCACGCGAAACGAGTTGAAATTCTTCAAAATCCTTCACTTTCTTCAAACTCTTCTATTATTTCGGATACAATTGGATTTTCGTATTCTTCGCTACCGTCGGATGCTTCGAAATTGAAATTATTTCTTTGACATTTTCAGATTCCTTCGGTTCTTTTACATTCGTTCGATTTTACAGTTTAATCTTTAAAATCCTTTGGATTCTGGGATTTCTTTGATCCATCAAATGTGTCGTCAGATTCCTATGAACCTCCTTTCTTTCTTCGAATTCGTCTCACTTTCCAAATACTTCGTTCATGATTCTGCAGGTTCTTCCTATTGCTTTGAATTATTCTGGTCCTTCAAATTGTTCAAATCCATTAGGTTCTTCCGATCCTTAAGATCTTCCTAGTTTTCCTGATTATTCAGACTCTTGTGATTATTGGTATTTCCAACATCTTACACTTATTTAAATTTTTGCGATTCTATTCATTCGAATTCGTGTAGGTAATCATCGGCTTTTTCAGAGTATTTAAATTCTTAAAAGTTTTTCAAAATGCATTTTTTGAAGTTTTTAAAAATATTTTAATTATTCATCAGATTTTTGGATTCTTTCAACTATTTCATTCTTTAGTGTCTTCCAATTCGTCAGGTATATTAGACTTACGTCTTTGGAGTCTTGATTTTTCAGATTCGATACTTTTTTGAGATCGAGGATTTTTAGAATTTTGCATCGAACTCCTTCCGACTCGAAATTTTTTAGATCCATCAGATTCTTAAAATCGCTTAATTTCTTTTCACATTTCGGGTACTGTGGATTCTCCAGCTTATTGGTATTTTATTTTCTTTAGACTTGCTTCGGTCTCTGTGACCCATTTTTGTACAGATTTAATGACTTACACCTTGTAAATGTAGAATCAAATTTAAATATGTATGTTGTAAATCGATATTTTCTTAATATCTATACAAGTACGGTCAACGTGCAACCCTCGAGCCAGAGTCCTTGGGGTTCTACACCTTTGACTTGGGGCGTTAGTTAGTTGATAACGCCCTTGAGACCTTTACTATTTCCATTCTGTAGCCAATCTCAATTTTATTATTTTAGCTCATCCAAGTCCCATTTTCTGCTTTTTTATCAGTCTCTCCAATCTATTTTAATTTAACTTCCGACAAAAGTAACGCAGACGACGAAAAAATTATCCAATCTCTCAGTGTAGTGCAAGGTACCTACCTATTTCACTTTTAAACATAAATTATTCGAGGAGATTTAATTTTCAACTAAACCAATTAATTCAACAGGATACTCCAAACTTCTGGATTATACGTTATACCGGTACTTTTACATAACCCTTAAGCTTTAAACTTTTAAGTTTGTTATTAATATGAGTTCATCAATATTCCCTACAACGCAAAATCGTATTTGAAGAATAAAATGGAGCGGTACACTGAAAATACTATTAAAATTCTGAAGGCACCGTTTGTTAATAATGTTATCCTCCGGGTCGGAAAAATGGCTAAGTCGAGGGTTAAATATTTAACAACTTTCACCCGCAGATTAACTCGGTGTCATACGAAAATAATTGCGACCCGATGGAACCGCATTAATATTCGGCTTTTAGCGTTATAATAAATATCGAGCGAGTTAGCATAACGTTGTTAACATCTCCGTATTTTCAAAAATATAATTTCATTTTATTCACAGGGGCTTGTACCTTGCTACTTTTTTAAACGAAATATGAGAAGAGAAATCTATCAATATTGCGAGACTTAAACATTTACTCATGAGTCATACGTTTAGTGAATTCAAAAGGTAGCTGTCATGAAATTTCGCCGCAAAATGAAAGACTGTACAATAATTTCCCCAAAATTCAATTCCATATTGCATCGCTTTGTAATGAAAACTGTTTATGTGGTTTTAATGTGACACATTCAAACATTCGCGGTTGCGTGAGCTCCGCCGTATATTTTAGTCCCTACTATATTGAAAATATATAATTAATTAAACCACCTGTAATACCATCTACCACAATAGTAGTTTACGTACTTTCCTATTACATGGGGATGAAATACTTGGTTCTTTCTTTAGCTACCTTAACTTCCACTTTCTTGTCTCAATCCTATCAATAAAATTCTTTAAAATGATTCCCGGCTAGCATATAATGAAAGTAAATTAATTATTGCAAGAAACTTAATTGCTTGATAAGCGCGCTTCATTTGATACTAAAACACATGTCAATCAGACGCCGTTCGCTAAAACACATCTGATTAGCTGCCGGTAATTATGTTTATTTGTTACTCAGTTGTAAACGTTGATTAACAAGACAAAACGCAAACGGGTAAACGTCATCTTTAAACGCTACTGACTTGTAAAACTGACAGCAGACTTGTAAAACTGACAGCAGACCTGTAAAAATTTTACAAGTTAGTAATCTAGTAATTTCATTGGCCAGAATTAATGCGAAGTCTCTGTTACATGGATCACATGATATTTTAGACATTTCTTCAAGATTAATTTAAGAACTAATTATTTACGTTTACAAATGAGTAACAAATAAAATATTGTACATTATACGCCAGGTAATAGTTTTTACTGGCTCTAGGAGATGACAGGCTCGCCTGACGGCTCGCCAGTCAACTTCTCCTATCGCCAGTAAAAACTCACTGACCTGGCTAATAATGTAAAATACTATTACTTAATTGGCCGGATTGAAATTACAAAATTCGGTACCTAGTCCAGTTAGTATCTATTGTTGATTGGATCTGTTTATCTATCGTACTCGTTGCTCGTTGAAATCCTGGTTCTAAATTAGCATTGGGAATCTTCTAATATAAACGGAACCGAAATCGCAAAATATTAAGTTTCTCTCGTCTTCCAAATGACGGGAGCTTTTGGAGGTCGCAAGAATAATCAAAATATCTCTACGGGAACAATTAGAAAACTGAATAGTTAATTAGATACGGCATCTTGGTTTCCTTATCGATGATACACATTCGTAGACTATATTGCCACCTTCTGAAGTATAAATAATTATGTCTAGAAATTACGGTTTTTAGTAATGAAGCGCCCTCGATATCATCCTATACTGGGCGTCCAATTGGTAGATTCCATATACGAAAACGGGTTCTTCGTTACCGTAGAATTTTCAGAACGTAACAGGGAACTGGTAGAAAGAAGTTTAATTTCGACAAAGTCTACTCGAGGAAATTAGGGGCTGGTAGATATTAAAAATTTGTTGGGAAAGACCGGATGTTATTTAGGACGCTTGCGGTCATATACCTACCTACCTACAGAATTCAAATTTATCTATCAGTACGAAACAACAAAGTACGGCACTTATTATTAATTTTCATTTAACTTAAGGTATGCATTTTTAGGATTAATTCCGTAAATATTAATTAAGTTTCTAACTAACACATACAATTCACATAACATTTCATATAAGGAAAACATTTTCATATTTCCATTACAGAAACTGAATACACTTTCTATAACATGTTTGTAGTGAAAGGATGAAAAAAGACATGAATTGTCACTGAGTGCTTTTGTGTTTGTTACGTTGATAATTAATAGTTCCGCTAGTTTTACGGAGCAGCATTAATACTTAGCTACCTGTTCATTTTTGTGAACGTTAAACTTGACTCGTATCTGTAACCGTTTCTACATTTATATGCCCTTTATCTCCACTGCTTTAAATATAACATACCGGCAAAAACGTTCTCATGATACATTATTCCAAGTTAGCAACTCAAAATGCTACAAATAAGAAGAATATACAATATTTGTTTACCCTCGGCCAGCCAGACCTTTCTAAAGTGTTCTACAGCCTTCTAGAAGAAGAGTATTTAAAGTTATTCAAGAATCTTCAAAAAATTTAAAGAACTTCCAAGTGTAGCTAAGCGCTTTAAATGTCGATGCCTATTATAAATATGAGCGATCGAAGGGAGCTGGGTTTTAATGGGCAGAGTCCTTTAAACTATAAATCTTCAAGATTTCTTATAACACTGAGCTTATTTTATCCGAATTGTGTTTTATTAGTATGTTATGGTGAGAGAAAAATGTTTCTCAAGGCTGACGTAGGTAGTAACCATGGTAATAGAATCAACTAAATTAGGTACGAAAAATTAAACCGCGTACTTTAAAGGTTTGGGCATACAGAAAGCGGTCTGTCGCGGCGGACAGCGATCCAGATACAAGCTTAGCTTAAGCGTAACTTAAAATCCATTGTTTGAGCCTTTAAAGGTCACAAACAGTGTATAAAAGTATCAAAAGAGCCTCAAAGGATTTCTAAGAGTTAAGAAACTTTTATAGATTCTCTCCCCTCTTTAAAAATCCGAACTATTAAGAGCTTTTGTGAGTCTGGTTCCCAAGGGACTTTTAGAATCTTCAATAAGCACGAAGTATTTAAGAATCTTGAAGGGCTTTTAAGAGTCGCTTGGGTCTCATAAATGAGTCAAAGGTCCTCCAGAATCTCCTAATTGTTTTAGAGTTTTTAATGCTTTTAGTGAATAATAGCTTTTAAGGGATCCTTTAAGAGATTATGGAGATTTGAGGGGTATAAGGATGACATATTACAATCTCAAAAAGTTTCCAGCAACTCCAAGATACTTTTACCTTGTTTTAGAGTGACAGTAAGGGTTTTCTAAAACCTTTCTGAACCTTTAATAGCCTTTAAGACCTTTAGGAGCTTTTAAAGCTAATCGGATCTGTCGGTTCTTTAGCAAAGTTGTTAGTGTTGGGAATGTAAATGCCTACTGTGTAAATAATTTTTTGTTTTTTATCTATAAGTGTCTGGTGTCTTATTGTGAATAGTTTTATCTGTAAGTAGTGTCCTGTCCCAATATAATTTGTGTGTGTTGTTTTCAAGTATGATCTGTGGCGTGTATTTGTAGTATGGTGTCTTATCTGTTATGAGATTGTGTTTAAGAGCTAATTTTTGATGTATGATCGTGTCAATGTTTGTATTCTCTATTGTTATAATATTTGTCATACAAGAGTGTGTTGAATCACAATATTATCAATGGAAAAGAGGCGCTTATGAGTGAGTAAGGACAAAATAAAGTACGTGCCACATTAATACTGAATGTCGAGCCAAGTATCCTCAAGTGTCCAATTTTTTAACCGGGAAATGATATTATTGTAAAAACATTGGTAACAGGATAATGCATAATAGTATAGTGGTCGCGAATTACTGTATTGGATTGCGAAAATTGCTGAAATTAATCATATTGAATTGTTATATATGAAGGAGAAGGAGACATACAATACAATCGGTAGAAACTCTTATCAAACGAGAGACTCAAATCACGACAGCATTTCAAATAATTACATTTAGCGAAACCATTATTTTTGTTGTCTGAATAAAAGGTTTGGATTGTATTGTTTACGTGGGCCATTAACCGTGTTGTAATGCTGCTCATTTATAATTGACAAACCCTTTCTCAATAGAAGCATTCGCAATGATTTTAGGAAGATTCGTAAATAGAAAAGGACGAGTTTATACACATAATTTACGATTGACGAATTTACATTGAACAGAAAATTTCTCAAAGAAATGTAACTGGGAAATGATTGCAACTAAACTTTAGCAATAAATTAATTGGATATTGAATACTCCTGCTGTACCATGTTGTGATGTGGTTGGTGGTAGAAACTAACTACCTACTCCAATAAAGGATTGTGAAAATTTCCCTCAAATTCTTCTCACGTTCCTCTTTTCTTTTTGACTTCTCCTCAGAAACTTGAGATCAGACATACGCTTCCTCATTATTGGGATAATCCAGATTGCTCTTTCTTTTGTAAGAGTGCACGGTTAGTAAGGGACGTATCGCAGTGGAGTAAAAAATGCCCCCCACTTTTTTTTAGGGAAATCCACGTTATGAAGCACCAGTAATCCGAATCAAACAAAATCTAGATGCCATCGATCTGTCGGTTCGTCTGTACCCTCATTTCCGGCTAACCGACTGAGCCACGAAATTTGGTACGCATATTGTTAGACATAAAAGAACGGGCTGAAACGTAGGTATCTATCTGTCGGTGCCTGAATAAGCCTGATCTAAACTAATCTAGTTGAACCTTTTTATATTTCTCACTCAACGAAGTTACGTAGTAACATATCCCTATCGAACTAATTTAAGAAAATATAGAAGGGGAGGAGTAAATCTCTTTAAGTACTATTAATTAGATGATTTTCAGCCTCCCGAAAAGTACTTCCGAGGTACCTACCCAACTTTTTGGTCTAATTTTACTAGGCCAATTTATCATTTAAATGTATGATTTAGGCGAGGATTTAGGTCTTAAATGTTAACTGTGCATAAACAAATCTTACCTATGGCATTGCCCATATTTACGTTGATCGAGAAATGACATTGTTGCAACTTTTTCGGCTCTCCATAAAGTTCAAAATGTTGTCAATAATAAAAATGCAAACCGTACTAGTAGGTAGTAGTTATTTATTTCTTATTTTCAGAGACCTATCGCGTACTGCAATTACATTATTACCAACCGAAGGTCTGCGAGAAATAGACGTCCTAAAAGTACAAGAAACTGAAACTCTGAAAGTATTTCCATCAGTCTTCAACTTCCAAGTAAGTTTCCGACAATTAAGATTACAAAAGAATAAATCTGAACATTAACCGTTTTCATTCCACTAACAATGCAACTTTTTCTTTCAGTTTATAAAGGAAGCCTGGCTGACGTATCCGTACCATTGTTGCGCGTTCAAGTTTCCTCATACTCACAATCCCTCGGAGTTTGAACGTCATCAGATTTTTCGTAAACAAATACAGGAGGCTTGCACGACAAAGAATTTGAGCTTTAATCATATTCATCCGGAAAACGCGTACGCGTCTTTTAAAACGGCGTTTCGATGGTCATCGTTCAACGAAAGCTCCTCTCAGAATCTCATCGAGGAGAACTACTGGAATGAAAACGAGGAAATATTTCATAACGATACGCTTTCAATTAATACCGGAATTCCAGTTACAACGGCAATTTGCGGAGAACTCTATATCAATTATTACGAGGTAAGTTATTTCCAATAGGTGTCTACGTAATTGCGTTATTGAATGTTGTGAATGCCAATATATTTGTGGGATAATTGAAAACTTGTGGACTATACCGATAGGGTTTCTACATAGGAACCATACGAAATGCCGTATTGCAGCTGTTAATTGCTAATGCATATTTACTCGAAATTAGTGCTTACAGGTACAGAATGAATATTTAAGATTTAAATCACTGCGGGTTATTATTTTCTGAAAAACGTGTGGGTATCTTTATTTAAAATAAATACCAAACCACGTGGTCACAGTTGCCTTAAATTAAACGAGCTTAAAGTGAGTGTGTTATTTGGCAAAATTTATGTTAGTAAATCTGCTAGAGTCAAACCAATGAGCTGATAATAAACTCACGTTCGGCTTCCGTCACAATGAAAAACTCTATCCGAATGGCACAATGGATTCGGATAACACAATTAATTGATTGATCAAGGACAAATTCCGAAACACATGAAAGAAATAAAACAAAATCCATGAAAGAAAAAAAGTTTACAAAGCTTGTTTGGACATATTACCCCGTACGCAGGCGGTCGACAATTAAAATAAGAAATCTAAACTTAGTTTTAAATTTTGCTTTCAACAATAGGAGTAAGTAGGTACCTAGTTACTTTTTAGAGCTGCAGCTTTTCATGGCAAAATAGCGAGAATTTCCAGTACAAAAACATGACTAGATTTTCATTTTTAAAAGTAATATGGTCGTAATTTTTGCAAAGCATCGAATAGTGCAAAATAGTGTATTCATATTTCTGCAGATGATCCATATGTGATATGTAATTTCGAAATGCATTCAGCTTTTACTTTAAGCAGCTCTCATAAATACCTCTTGTTTCAGGTCAAGTGCCATCCGCCCCCCGATGCCTTCAATCCATGTGAAGATCTAATGGGAAACTGGATCTTGAGGGTACCAGTATGGTTCATATCATTTTCAGCTGTAATCGGAAACCTATTCGTTATAATCGTGATTTCGTCATCTCACTTTCGGCTTACCGTGTCAAAATTTCTGATGTGTAACTTGGCGGTAGCCGATTTCTGCATAGGATTGCATTTGCTGCTAATTGCAATCGTGGACACGTGCTCCATTGGCGTATACTTCAATTACGCCATTGATTGGCAAGGAGGTATGCTTTTAACAGTGATAGTTCAACCAGATTTATTCTTCAGTTCCAGGAAATGGGTGTAGAGTTGCGGGGTTTTTCACCATATTCGGCAATATACTTTCGGTATACACGCTGGCTATCATTACAACGGAACGTTGGTATACCATAACGTGGGCAATTCATTTAAATAGACGATTAAAACTGAGAACTGCAGTGCGTGTCATGTTCGTGGGGTGGATATTTGCCATTACATTGGCGATCTTACCTCTTGTTGGAATTAGTAGTTATTCCAAAACCAGTATATGCTTGCCTTTGGAGAACAACGGAAAGGCGGATGTAATCTATCTGTCGACGTTATTAGCGTTTAACGCACTTGCCTTCGCACTCATTTGTGTTTGCTACGGCAGCATGTACAAATCTATTCGAAAAGGAGGAAACATGTGTTCAACTACTTCGGTTCGATCAGATCTGACAGTGGCCAAACGCATGGCGTTACTGGTCTTTACAGATTTCGCTTGTTGGGCACCCATCGCGTTTTTTGGTCTGACTGCACTACTAGGGCGACCATTAATTACGGTTACGCAAACCAAAATACTTTTGGTATTTTTCTACCCCTTAAATTCGTGCGCAAATCCGTACCTATACGCGCTACTGACACAACAATACCGTCGAGATTTCTTTATTTTAATGGGTCGTTACGGTTTGTGTAAGGATCGTGCAGAAAGACATAAAGGCGCAATTGGTGGTAAACCTCTACCCTACGGTTCAGCGCCGCAATACAAGAGGCCAATTGGGGAAGGAGTCAAAAGCAACAGCGTTAATAGTAACCGTAATTCTATTTTGACCACGTTTGTGTCTGTTGATGTTCCAACGGCGAGATCAAGTTCAAGGTATGGATCGAGAACACGCCATGGTGTAGATTTGAAGCAGCTAAACCACTCTGATAATTTTGATGATTACAATAGACATACAACTACGGAAAACTTGTAGGTAATACTCCACAAACCACTTTTTGTTCTTTAAATATACTTCGTTTGCCATTTTGGTCAATACTGTACGTACAAACTTAAAATAGGGCTGCTACGTTTTGATTTTTGTAACTGTATAAGCTGTGCTTAGGAGGTAAGGTCGATTTGAGCTGATCGCACAAGTGCCAGAAATTAAACTATAGCGATTGACACTTCAGTTGTTTCATCCAAAATAATTACCTACAATGATTATTTGAAATTCAAGACGCAATATGCAGCTTAGTTAGTAAAATTGGTGGGTATATAGTAGTTTCACATAATCCAACAATTATTTTACAAATTCAACCATACCATCGAGAACTTAAAAAATTACTTCATTGTTACATACCTACTTGTACCATATCTCCCTACAAAAATGTGTCATTTTGATATTGATCATAAATTGAAAACCTCCTGTAGTATAATTATGTATCATAAATTGCTCATAAATATTCACCATTATGTGTGTAGTCGTTCGTTTTGCGCACTTGTGGTGAACAAACATTGCATATTTATGCGCGATTTATGTACAGCTTATTAAAACTAACCTGCATGCAATAAATATGACATCTACTGATAATTATTGATTTAGAAATCAGAGTTGATAAAGTGAGGTTTTCATGGAAACAGACACTCTGGCTTTTAAGAACCTGATACCAGTCCTCCGTAAACATATTATTAGCTAGAATAGGTACGTACCTACCATGATACAAAGAATGTATTCTTTGAAATAAGAATTTTATGTGTCCGTTTTGTTTTCTACTGATCAGTGAAACCATACGCGAAAGCAAAAAGTACATGTGCGTTTCGTTTTCGGCGGCATTTCTCGACAAGTAAACGAAGAAGATCTTTTCAGGCCGAGTTTCATAAAACATATTATTTCCGAAGGGATTTATAGCGACCTGCCTTAGATATCAATGTCTATAGCTTCTGTGACATGAAAAACGATAATTTTTAAGCTAAAATATCTCACATTATACCTATTTTTGACTGGTCCATTTATTGCTTGATCTTATTAGCTCTCCACCATCGTCATTGGTTATTATAAGTTCTGTTAAAGACGATGGAATCTTAATGCATTGACAGTGATCAATATCGATTGTACTATAAGTTGTCTGTTTCTATGAAAAATAAAAGCATACGTTCTGTATAATGTAGATCCTATCTTAATGTTACCGTTGGCCAAAGTCCGTGGTAACTATAATCATACTATGCTATATTACCATATTGGTAGAATTGCGTATTTTATAAATTCTTTGTATGAATAATAAATTATTTAATAAAAGTTAGTGTCTTTATTCAAATAATAACAATCACTATATACATCGAGTCACCCCATATTTTCTTTATACGCACTACTTGCACAGGGAGTACTTTTATTCTTTGAATTTTTAAATGTACCTATATACCTGATGTACATCAGGGACATTCTAAAGTTGGTAATTCGGTAATTAAATTCCTCTGACAAGGCAAAAAAATCTCAACTCAAAGAAACTGTGCTAAAAATATTTAGGTACAAGCGTTTTCACTGATTGTAATTATTATTATTTATTATTACCATTTTCCAACGGTAAGGACAATGTGAAACTAAAAGGTAGGTATAGTCATAGAGTATTTACTCTATGGTACAGTGCATACCAATGAATTCTTCTATACGTAGTTCTTATACTATTTTCACTTTTGCAAATAACAAAATTATGACTATATATTAGGGTGGCGCTTGGGGCGGCGCAGCATAGGGATTTCAATGATAATTTCTTTATAGTCTATTATTAGCTCCCATAATTATTTTAGAACAAAATTCTAGAGTCTAGAGTAATAGTATGAACAGATGCAGTATTTTTTTCTCTAAAAAAAACCTATTTAGACCTTTGCTCTAAAATAATTAGGGGAGCTACTAATTGACAGTAAAGAAATTACCATTGAAATCCCTATGCTGCGTCGCGCTAAGCACCACCCTGTATAGGAAGAGGTTCCATTCAAATGCGTGTTTTTTGTTTCGTTCAAAAAACATATACCGATTTTTGATGCTCTTATTTCGCAATGTCATCTTTTTGAGCCTTTGCTGCTGGGCAATACAGACCGAGATAGATTTTGTGAGATGATTAGTGAACGTCTTTGACCGCAATTATATTTAATTAATAACATTTGATATTTCATACTGAGAGAAGCCAATCAAAATGTTTTTAGTAATTTTTGAAACATTAGGTAGGTACATATAGTATATGCTACCAAGCGAATAGACAATGAAAAACATCTGGCAATTTGTGCTAGCGCCCTATTCTCTCCAATATCATGTTATAACGCTTTTGTGTGGTAGATAGTGGAGTTGAAGCTTTACTGTCAGGTTATATGTCTTAAGTTTGCAATTCGCACAAATTAACTTTATTTGCCAGGCGATTGTTTCTAAACCGGAAAAATATCACTTTCAATTTTCAAATGAAGGCCTTTAAAAGATATAATTCACAATTTTGTTCTCGCTTGTCTTAACACCGTATTTTATTTGGTACCAGGAGTTGGAAGCGGACCAGAAAAGAACCGGAAGCGGAACCGGAACCGAATGCATTTATAAGCCACTTACTTGGAACTCAAACCGTTATTCGAGAAGCCATAATAAAACCGACATTAGATAGAGCTTATAAATGCAATCGGTTTCAGTATGTGTTCTTTTCGGTTCCGGTTCCAACCCCTGATGCTAACAGGGGGGGAGTTAAGATAAATCGCGGTTTCTTGAAATTAATTTAATAAATTTAGGCTTCCATTTGTGAGATCATTTTTAACAAGCCACTGCCTGGTCCGTTATGTTTTTGTATAAAAATAAACAGTTATTTCAGTTTTAAATAACAAACCTGATCATATAGCTAGGCAGGAAAAATTCTCCTGTGCATACCACTTAAATTAATTTAATTGTAAGAAAAATTGAAAGAAAAATAGTAAAAGTTCTCACCAGAAAATTGCAGAATGTTTTTCAGCAATAAATATTGCAGCAAGAAATTGCACGTGCCATTTTAACAATTCACAGAGCATTTTGTGGTGCAATATCTTGCGGTAATAAAATGCTGCAAGAATTGCAATAAAAATTGCATCGTCTAATACGGCCTTTAAAATCAAAACTTGGTATGTAAGTGTGGTCAATTTACTGGGAAAAATATAAAATAGCGTTTGTATAGGGGTTATATTTTTTTTAATTATCCGTGAAAGGATCCCTAGAATCCCCCTATACGTGGAGGGGGGGGGGATCTTACTCCCCGGAATGCGATACCCAACCATCATTGTACTAACATTTTCCCTCCCCAAGATCTCGCATGCGCCTGTTTTACGTCAATATGCCCGTATGTCGGTTGCGCCAGTGCAGCAACTTCACTAGAATTTCAAATCGTCAAAATCGTGTGTCATAGGCCAGAGACTTGTCATAGGCACGGTCGTATGTCATAGGCATATCATACGACTATGGTGTGCGCTCATTTTTAACGGAATTACAGTTGGTTGCTACTTTCAACGCTAGCATTGATTATAGTGTATACCGGGTGGTGCACGGCAAGTAGTTAAAAGTAAATTTCAACATGTCTGTTATTAGTGCCAATTAAATTCATAAAACAACAAAAGTCATGGCTATTGCTACTAATAACTGAAATGTTGAAATTTATTTTCAAATTTGCGGGTATACTTTAATAACATAATTTAAACTCTACAGTTTTGTCTGTAAAATGTACAGGAGTGCAGGATATTGCATACAACTAATTTCCCATGTTCAATCCCTGTTTCTACTTACGTTGCACCACCCGGTATAATAAATGACGTTGAACCATAGAATAAAAGCCGTTCTGTTCTATGGTGAAACCATAGAGTTGCTGTTTATCTTTTAGCTTGCGACCTTCAATTGAATCAGTTCATTAATCTGGTTCAACTTCAGGATGTTTTTGTGTAATAGATATTTATTTATCTTTAGTAATAAACATAAACAGTATGGTTTATTTTCTTTTATTCTATTTATACTACATTGTCTCTAATGTTTCTTTCACCGCTTCCATTCAACAATAGCTCTTAGACAACATTTTTTCAATTTGGTGAGTTAACCTCTACATGCCCCTTTTCTACTTGTTTTTCATTTGTAGGTGGTTCTCCATTCACCAAACATGGAAGAATTAAAAAGATGCGTTGAGGAACTTTCTTCTAGAACCAATGAATGTGCGGACAAATATAAAAATCGGTTATACCGATTATTGTCGCAAACCCAACTATTTGGTAACAACATTGATGACATTTTACCGAAATTGTTTGCCCTTATACACAGAGGTGCAATTCAAAGGGATTTGATGTATTTATGCTTATTAAGTAATGACGATACAAAGGCAATCTCAATGTTCCTGGAGTATGAAAAAAGTTCATTTCAGTTAGACCTCAAGGATTCATCATCTCTGTATGATTTTTGTGTCTTTACTAATAAGCATTGGCTTTTGGAAACTATACAGAATAATGTGATAGATGAAGATCAATTCTCTATTAAGATTGTGTTAATATTCCGCATTCTCCAGTTAATTGCGGCCAGTAATGAGGAAAACATCAATTTGCAAAAAATAAATGAATACATCCAACTTATAAATACTCAAAATAATTCATTTATTGAACAATATATACATCGGTTAAATAATATTGTGGATATTACTCGTATATGTTCAGATGTTTCAAATTCGGATGTTTATTATTACGCGGCGACTCATACTCCTTTGAATACTTTCTCGACATTTCTAAACTTAGGGTCGTCTTCAATCTGTGATGCTATATCTGCCAAACTAAGCACGACCGAAGATCCCTTAGAAAGTGACACATTCGCTGGTTTTAACATACTATCAAATTTGTTTGACTGCCTTAAAATGTGTAAGAATGTAATTTCCGGCCGAAATCTGCAATATAAAGATGAGATATCCGATAAGATTAGTATTATAAAAATGAAATTAACAAATTTGCGCGATTTCAAAATGCAAGTCGAGATACTGGAGAACATATTCGTACTATTATTTCTACAGGAGAAGCACTTGAACGGATGCCCCGATAAAAACGGAAACAATTTTTACTGTACTGAAAAGGAAGTACGTCTAATTCTAATGCTATTAAAAACTGTTATGGATAATATGAAAATCGAAACGACCCATAAACAATCTGATGAATATCGCAGATTTACAGAGTTGAACAGGAACGTGTCCGATGGACTTTGGAGACTGGAATTGCTAGTTTCGGACTTGAACAAGAAATACGAAAAGAATGTCATTTCATATCTACTGTCGTCACCCGAGTCGCTGATTCACTTAAGTCTGAAGCAGAACGACTTCAACAAGGCGCATCAAGTTATTCAGGTAGGCTATAAGTTTAACAGTGCTTTTTCCAGGTTCTTATAAGCGTATTTTTCGTAATGTGTCGGTTTGTATGTGATCACTTTTTTGGCCGACTCTTTGTAAGTACCTGGCGGATTGTCCATTAAGAACTTTTTCGCTTTATCAATGTTCTGATGGGGTTTACACGTTGAGCATTGGAAGCAGCAACAGCACCATCCTGGAGTGTTGGGGTTTGCACTGGTGCTTTTATTATTTGTTACACTTACCTCTTTGGCACCAACATGGAATTGCAATTATGAGGTACATTGCGATCCATATGAGGATTAGTTTCTTAACTCTGTTAAGTAGTTCACTCCGTTTTGCCTTGTTAGTTTTAGGATCCATTATGTCAGTCATAAGGCATTGTACAGCAGATAAACCTAATAACAAAATTTATTTCAATTTTAATTAAATACTAAAGTACAGTAAGTCAAATTGGTGGGACTGGTTTTAATACACAATTTGAGATACTCATTAATTCATGCATTTTCTTTCCAAAAAAGTACTCTTAAAATGCAGGATGTTTCTCAATATCATACAACAAAAAAATAAATTAAAAATAATCTTGTTTCAGCAAGATCTAGTTACGCATGGATGTTTTGTTGAGAAATGAATGTAAAACACTTGATTTTGAAATTGTTCTTGTAAATTTATGTAAATGTATAGTGGTGACAGGTCATTATTTTCTTTTTTTGTCCTGTATCTCATTCCGTAAAAATTCTATATGGCGTCCATAAGAATTAAGAATGTAGTAGCCTGTAACTTCTACATCTAGCATGTTATGGATATTCTCCAAAAATAGTGTCCATAAAAGGTGCTAACGCGAACCGTTAATTTCAGACTGTTTAACAGAAAATGAAAACAAAATTTGACATTTTCAAATTTTAATGATCTCAGATATTTTCAAAGATTTTTCAAAAATGTTAAATGCGTTTTTTAATCACAAAAAGGAGCCCCCATTTAATTCACACTGTATCTCTCATCGTTATGGAGACTTGAACCACTCTGTACGTATTTGATTTTAAACATAGGCGCTGTGTTAGAAGCATCCGAGGAAGCATCTGTAGTTAGCATTTAAAAAAATCACGTATCTTGGTATTTAAGGATTTGATATGCGCTACGTTTGTTTTTATGAGAACCAATTATGGTTACAATTTCAAAAAATATTTATAATTAAGAAAGTTGACATTGCGCAGTTTGTGCGTATTAATCGTCAATATTTTTCTCGGCTCGGAACTACTAGGTGGCGCAACATTAATCATTTGACGTTTGTGAAGTAGACAGTTCCAGTATACAAATAGACAAACAATGGAGCGCTATCTGAGAGATTAGGAAACATTTTGGGTAAAGCTATGAAAATTGTTCTTTGACTCTCCATCTTAAGGCTCCTCTGTAGTCAATTTGTATTTCAATGTTTTTGCAATGGGTTAGACCACCAACAATACACATCTCTAGACGATATACCTACTCCTTGAGTGAGACCAACGATGTATCTCTATCCTTTCCAATTTTGCATCTTCTCTTCGTTTATTGTTAAACACAATAGACCATGTATAATGGTCAAGGACTAATATTATGTAAACAAGTTTAGCGAAAAGATGTACAATATTTGAATGGAGATGCACAAATGCCTATTTCTTTTACTATTGAGTAAATTACTTATTCAATGCATTTACTGCATTTTTCTATAATGACACCTTCTGTAAATTACTTGGTTCTTAGGTCATTAGTGGACTAGATTAGCATTGTTTGTTAACATTTTTAATTACCCCTTTATTTCTTGTGAGTTTTTCTAATCAATTATACTGATTTATAGATTTTTATAGTTATTAGATAGACATGTGCATGAATGAATTCACTTAGGACTTAGGTATGGTAGAACCTAATAAACCGGCACTTCGAACACCTAAAATAAATCTCTTTATTTTCTTATACAATAAGGGTGAACAACAACAAAAAATGTATTTTTTAAAAATGGTAGCTA
Organism: Photinus pyralis; assembly: GCF_008802855.1. Lineage (NCBI taxonomy): Eukaryota > Metazoa > Arthropoda > Insecta > Coleoptera > Lampyridae > Photinus > Photinus pyralis. The sequence continues at coordinate 70,279,062 of NW_022170249.1, forward strand.
ACATTTAAAATTCTGTTACAATGATTAAAAGTATAACATATAAATACCGATTTTTAAATAAATTCTTATCTTTTCAAAAAATAATAATTGTACATTTAGCGTTATACTTATTTATATTTATGCACAAACCATGTAGAATTTTTCCGAACATCTTATGTGCAGCAAGATGACTTCGCTTTTTTGTCCTAAATTGAGAATTCAGTTGTAAAATTTGTTGATTCCGCGGTTGATCCTCTATTTTCTGAGAGGCAAGATCGGAGATGATGTCAGTTCATATTCGCTAAGTTGATGTGAAGTTTGCGGGATTCCAACATATTCTCAAACGGAAAAAATAAATAGTTGAAATTTTTTAAAAGTGGGAGAATTTGTTTACCCACCATTAATTACCGGGAAAACCCAAAATTTCACCCATGTTTTGATACAAATATTCATTTTCGTGATGTCTCACTACCTTGACTTGACATGAGCAAAACTGACACTTTTTTTAAATAAATTTGTCAGTGTCGCCTATTAGTTATCGTATCCCACTTAGAAATTTAGTTAAAAAGGGGAATTGGAACATTTTTTGTAACAGTTAAAATGAACAAGTGCAATCGAATTTCTTTGAAATGGTAGGCTCAGAATGTGAAAACTATTGGGCGCAACTTTCTCGCCAATTTATTTGTAAAAATCGAAATTTGTCGTTCCTTTATTTTTTGATAAGCGGATATTCCTGATATCTGATCATATTGAAAAAATAAGTAGCACTTGCCTCTCTAAGTCTCGACTCAGTAGTAGTGTTTGCGAATTGTGATACTGTGCTACCCGCTTGTGTGGTGGTCATGCGTTAGTCCAAAAAATCAAAACGGTGCCACATTTCTACACAAGAACAAATATGCGGCAAAAATGTTTCTAATTACTGGTACAGTCGTATTCCGCCTAGGGGTTTAGCTAAAAATTGGGCTACTATTTGATACCTTCCTAAACAAATTTCTTGAAGCATCCTGATAGAATGAAAAAGGCTTTAGAAATCAAAAATTATTTCCAATGTACCTACAATAAATATGCATTTAGTGCACTTTTCGTCTTAGGAATATGTGACATTATGATTCACAAATCAACAGCATTCATGAACATTAGCCAATTATATAGTAATTTATCTAATCCATATCATTGGGAACGGCGTGCCAATGTGCAGGATAATGCTAGGTAGTTTCTTTTGTTTTCCCTTTCAAGTAACGAGTTGTCGCCTCAGGAGTTATAGTGCAATATGAGTTGCCTATCCTTACGTTAGCGTTTTGATTTTTTTCTAAAGATCGCGATCGCGATACATATTTTATTTTTCATTTGCCTATTATATGTCAATTATATCTGTCATATAAGATATATAAAGCAGTCTATGAGAGGGCATACTGAGATGACAATCCATTATGTCCTCTCATTATGCCCTCAAACTTCATGTCAAATATATTGACGGAGTTATGTAATAAAAAAAGATGCTACTTGATTCGTATGATGCACTAACAATAATCATTACATTTGTATATTGGAAATGCATTACTTGGAACGATGAAAAATAAAATGTTGTATGCACCTCAGGCATTACTCGATATTTAACCCTCGGGCGACTTACAATCCCTCGGGCCAGAGGCCCTCGGGCTCTGTCGCCCTCGGCATAAATATCACCTTAATGCCCTTGATACATAAATAACTATTTTAAAATATGTGCATTATCATAATAGGTGGAAATAATATCTTTAAGTACCGCCGTAGGAAATACTGTCGGATTTCCAAATTGGTGCTGTAGGTTTTTCTACTCCCACTACAACGGCTGTTATTTACGAAAAACGATTTTTCTATTCATCGATCTTCCTAAAAAACTAAGACCGATATTTCAACTTTTTTTAAGTACCGCCGTTCTTTTCATCATTGCAAAGAATATCCACTATCGAGAATTTGTTAGACTGCAACTACAAAAGCAGCATTTTATAAGAAAGTTTAGCTATTTTTTCAATATGGCGGATTGACTACAGAGGAGCCTTAAAGTTCCGACGTGGCCCTACACTCATTTGTCCCTGCAACCTGGGGGGGGGGGGGGCTGCATACACAAAGGTTGATTGCTAATGACTGCACCATTGTTTCGACTACGAAACTCCATGGTTGTCAAAATCGTGTAGAGGATTTCTGGTCAACCACTAGGGTACAGGTAAGCCCATATGGGTAGGGATTGCCTAACCATCCAGGCATAAACTAGCCAATTTCTATATTTGTTTGATTTTTTCAGTGCCTTAGCTCCAAATTTGCATAATTAGCTACAAAAGTAAGGAATGTTTAAATCACCTCCAATTTTGATGGCACTCAGAGGTATAATCTGAGCCCTGTGACACTTATAATTAAGTTATTCCTGAACCTCTAATGAATTTTCGTGCACAGTTTTTTTGGTTTTCACATATAATTTTTTCTTGAACGATTTTATGACACTGAGCAACTTGGTTTGTTTGTTAACGAAAAGTCTTTATGGCTTAAGTTTGAACGGACTATAATTAACACGTTTCCGGTACTCATGGTCGACCGTGAACTGTGCGTAGTACTCCCATAAGATAACGGTTAAAATTGTTCTTGTGGCTCAAAACTGAATACCCCAATTCTATCCCTCCTGGATTAATCCCTACTTTTCTTTTTAAATTTTTTAGCACGCCCAAAATGGCGGCCATCTTTAATCAGGAACCAATCGGATTCGTTTGCTTACACCAATCAATTGCTTTTAACAGCCGTCCATCAAAAGCCACGGTCGTTTAATATACCCAATTCAGCGGTTCACACAAATCCGCAAGATATCGTCATGAGTGATCCTGACTGGGCTGTTAAAATTACACATCGCCAATTTTATTAAGAACATAAAATTTGGTATCTGGTGATCTTAGCACATGAAAATAACGAAATCAATTCTTTACTTTTGAAAAGAAAACTGTTATTGACTAAGAGCCCCCCCCCCCCCCCCCCTATACCCGCCCATCTGCGACCATATTCAGTAACGGGAGTAGTTCGATCACGGTCTACCTTAAAATAACAATAGTAATAATAATCGTAATGATAATGATGATCTTAATTTAGATTTAACAAATTGTATTGTGTTTGTAAAGTTCGATTCCACTTTCTTTTAGTACTACTCATCACTATTGATGAAATCGGAATAGGTTTAAAAGTTTTGACAACATTTTAGCGGCTAAACAGGAGTTGCTCGTGATCAAATTGTTTCCCAGTTTTGAAAAATAATGCGAGAAAATCTGGTGTGGAGATAACCCTAAGAACCATTATAACCGAACTTTTTATTGAGATGGCGTAGTAACTATAGCCAGCCAGAATCTTCGATCTTACCTATCCCTTTTTGTTGTTCAACCGTGCAATTCTGCTGAACTGGATGCACAACTGCATTAATAGCGTCATTAAAGCTTTCTTCTTCTTTAGTATCAGAATACTTCAATGTCTTTTTCGATTTTTCTTCTTTTTTGATATCGTTATCATACTCAACTTTTAAAGCGTCATAATTGTAGTCTTCTTTATCGTGAGTTTGTCGTATTTTGTAATTCCTCTTGTCATTCGTACCATTATCCTATAAGAAAGTTACTCGTTGTCAGTATGGGTATTTTTCTTACATTTGGATATATGATAGAAGTTTCCCATGGTTCTTCATCATTTGCACTTTGAAAATGCTCTTTCGGTTTTAGTTTCAATTTACTGTTGTACTGAAACTCTTTTTTGTTATTGTAATTGGAGGATATTTGGTGTAACTTTTTAAAATGTTTACTGTCGACCTCTAAATTTTGTTCGTTAACTTCATCTTCTTTTAGCATCTCGTCTTCGGCCTGATAGACATCATCATTTTCGTCATGTTCTATATCTGATATTATAAATGTTTCTTCGTTTTTGAAGCTTACATTGTATGATAACGGAAAAATGCATGCAGATGGGGAGTATATATGCACTAAAAATAGAACAACAATTTGTGCTATTACTGTCATGATGACAATTTATTTTGAATTTTAAATCACTACGGCTACTATACTCATTCAATAATAATAGTTCTACTTTTCTCACGGCCGGTTGCAGGAAAGCGGATTATACTCAAAACCCTGCACTATTTACCAAATCTGAGTTTAAACAAGAATTTTGACATTTGATGGGCTGCATACTGCAGTATAAAGCCAATCAATGTCTTAATACCGGATCAAACAATGATCCTGGATTATTTTTTTTGGTGCAACTGGCCGTCAGCTCTTTATTTTGATTACTAGCTGAAACCAAACCATCCACTAGATAGATCAGCCCCCCTGGTTCAAATCCGGCTTCGGACATGAAAGTTTGTAACTAAATGTTGGTTTGAGTCAAGTTAGAGCAGCTTTGACTGAACCCCACTCTATCCTGTACCGTTCATCTTTTATAAATTTCTTTGTGTCTATTTCAGGGCTCAACAAAACAAACCGCGAGATTTTACAAAATAGTTTTTTTTATTACTTTTCAGATATTCAACATACAACACAGCAACATCGCATCGGAAATAAACTACAGCGTCAATTTTATTGATCTCAAAGCAAACCTGCGAAAATCGTACAAAATGCAACAAATTGCGCAGAAAAACCCGAATATTAGTGTAGATTGCCATTCCAGAGAGGAGATTCTTAATGAATTTTTCAAAACAAATTATATCGAAAGCCGGGAACCAGAGGAAAATAGCTCGAATCGGCATTTAGTCGAAAATATAGGCCCTCAAACATTCAAGTTTATGACGATTGTCGATCTAATTCTGACTTTGCCCAATAGCGCGGACGAATGTCGCGACTTAATTAAATTAGCCGTTACCTATAGTGATGCGGATATTGACGAACAGCATTTAAATTTCTTTAAAAGAATCACTGAGGCTTTCACAGTAATAGACACATTGTCCATGAAAGAAATTTTATGCAACTCTGAATTTGAACTCAACACTGACCAGCAGAAATCAAAGGAGTCATTCTATATCCAACTGCAGAATCTTGCAAATGTGTTTTGCAAACAATTGGAGACTACAAACGATGGCAAGCTAAACGAGAAACACTCCGCCCATAAGATTTTCATCAAATTGCACCAGCTGTTCTTAAGTAATTATACCGAAGGGAAAGAACATATGCGTTATCTCCTACGATTGTTTAATTACCTCAAGGGGTTTTCCAAAATATTTTACGTTGAGCAAAATAATTCTGATGTTATTTCAAAGGGTAAAAATACATCTTTGTTTACAATTTTAACTATGGGTAGATCGGAGATCTTGGAGAAATTGCTTTTTGAAAGAAATCTTGATATTAGCGACTTTGAGCAGTTATTTCTTAAGCTTAAACTGGATTTAGTGTATCATGTCGCTTCGATTTTTTTCCCGAGTATTTCTTTGAGCAGTTCTTATGTATCAGAAAGGAAAGAATTGAGACCTCCAAATGCGCACGTGATTACATACATACAAAAGCGTAATTGGTTGTTGGCTTACATACTGAAGAATATTTACAAGATCGAAGACTCGGATGTCGTTTTAAATGAAGTTCGTATAAAAGCCCTCGTTAATTTTCTTAAACTGCCGCGCATACAGCACCTGACAGACTTGTACAACAATAATGCCATGGTAACCGCTTTGCAACAGAGCATAAACCCGTCCATTCTGAAAGAATATTTTGATAAACGCACTGTGAAAATCAATGACGAAATCCAACCCGGATTTTTGCTGGGATCACAAGTTAGCACCGGGAGCTTGGAAACTGGTGAAGAGATATTCGAGGGAAGTCTCAAGATCACCGATTGGAAGCATTTGTTTGATATAATCGACAACATTCCTCAGTATCAACTGTGCAACAATGCGGAACTTATGGATCTACGCGACAAGGTCCTCATCGAATTAGTGAGCGACTGCTTTGAACCAGATTTTTATAAATACGTGCAGTATATCACTAATGATCGACTGAGATGCGAGTGTATTTTGAATAATTTTACCACGTGGCCGGGAGAATTTTGTATTAGTGTTATGAAATCGGAAATGTCAAGTTTTTCGCCGATCGATCAAGAATGCCGAGCGAAATTTAAGGAATGGTGTGAAACGATTGACTTGTGCGAGAAGGTAAGAAAATACCTTCACAGATTCCATAACACACTAACTTTATAAATTAATAAAAAAACATTTCACCATATTATTTCACATACAATTTCAGTCACTAACAATCTATATTAGGGTATGGTCTGTGGATAAGTCATCGACATATAATAAATGAACTGCGTGTGCCAATGCTACGCACGGATACGGCAGGTGAGGGAGAATGGAAATCTAAGAGGGCAAGCTGTCTCTTACATTTACGCATCTGATTGGTTCTTTCAACAGAAGCGATAGCGATCGCATACAAATTAGATTCACGTGCACACACACTCGACAGAGGACGCACCGAGTCCCATCTCACAGTGAGGCTGAAGGCTTCAGTGAAATTGATTGCTCCACTGTACCATCACCATTGTATTTGACCTTGCACACCGACCGACAGTCCTTCTTATCAGCCGGCCTAAGAACTAGGTCCCAAGTGTAATTTTCATTGAGCACATTTACTTCCTCAATCATTGCCATTTTCCAATTTTTGGCTTGAGCACCTTCAATGGCTTCACTGTACATAGACGGTTCAGTTTCACAAGCTATCATACTGACTACATAGGCCTTCAACTTCCTCGGCATCTTCAATTTGGATCTGTCTCGGAATTTCCACTGTTGTTTTCCTCCATTTTCCTCGAATGAGTCTTCATTTCTTTGTGTCTTGAATGCTGAAGTTGATCCTGGTGTCAACAAGTTTGAGCTTGATTCCACAGGTCCTACTGCTGGTAGAGGTTCCCCTGCTTATTCTGTTGGTACTACCGGTTATGGTGTTGGTGTAGAATTCTGAGTTAGTGACGTCACTCTCATACTCGCTTTTACCCCTACAGTGTGACGTTAGAAAAAAAATAAGTTTAATGGTGCCACTGGCTCTACTCAGTTCCTGGGGTTGGCGGGGTCGTGGATACAAATATTTACAATTTCATTTAAATTTATTACATAATTTTTGGGCGCCAATCTGTCTTTAACTCACATGCCAACCGACAGATAAATCGGCACGTATTATTGATTATAAAGTTAACCTAACACTTAATTGATTTATATCACAAAGTTACGATTGATGGTGGTTAGAATTATGCTGTACTAATGGTGAATGATGGTTAATTGGGTGATAACTCAGGTACAAACAATTATGAACAGGGCGTTCTTTCTTATCTGTTTGTGGGTTTTCCGGAAAGGAATTGTGTACAGCCGAGCTGGCGGAGCAGGCTCTTGATTAAATTTGGAGGTCGCTGAATGCTGACAAAGATGCTGATTAGTTCAATATCGAAAGGACTCGGTATTCACTCTCCGTGCTTCGAATTTACTTCAAATCTATCTACATTCTATCTTCTATGCACATTGGGGTAAAGAAAGCCCTAAAAATTACGCAGTATAGGAATGGATACGAACGCCCTTCTTTTACTTACTATAGGTGGAAAACGGCTCGCGTTAACTTGGTCCGTTGTTAAATTTTTGGACGGCCAATTACGACAATTATTATTTCTTGTAATGCAATTCTCGGGCCCCAGTCGATTCGCAATTTCTCTTAAACGCCTTTATTTAATCTCCGCAATAAACACACTCTCTCTCATACTTTTCTCTTCTCCCTTTCCTTTTTGCTTAACGCAACCGCCTGTTTCCCAATCTACTTTCTCCCTCCAATTTTCCGCGCGCACGCCGATTTTACACGTTACAACAGTATTCAAAGATGGCAGTTGACTGATTTTCCATCTTGAAGCTCATATCCCTCAACACAATGACTTTAGATTCCTCCAGTATCCATACGCAATAGCCGTTCTTGTCCCACAGTACCTAACTAAACGAGCTTTTTTGTCAAAACTTCCTCTTTGTCTCCTTTAGCATATGTACAAAGCATTCAGTACCGAATCGCAAGCTTCTTCTTGTACCAAAGTTCGTATGGCGAAATCCCTGGTTCTGGAGACGGCCCTGTATCGTTTAATCACTCACGCAGCTGTCATCACAGCCTCGGTCCAAAATGTTTATGTTAGTCCAAAATCTTACAACATACCGTCAGCGACTTCTTTTTGGCGATTATTCTGGTATAGGCCCCCACACACACTTCAACGTTGATCCCGGTCATCCGGGCTAGTTATGACCTTTGCCTTTGCTCTCTTTTTTTTATTCTCGCTCCCACAATTTTTTCAGCAATGGATTCAATAAACTACGTATAAAATGGCGAAAGTAATAATACCATTAGTACATACTTTGATTGATTAAATTTCATCTTTTATCGTTTTACTCTTTCCATATAAAACGCTAATTTCATTCCACCGAATTGGTTAAATAAATCTTGGAGTAGAAATAAGTATTAAAATACAATAAAAATGTGGTTCTGCTTGTAGATAAGGAACATGTCAAATAAAGACACATGGTTTGAGGTATGGCAATTGTCTAGCAATAAACCAAGCGATATACTTCAAACTCTTATAACAACGGTGCATGTATGTAAAGGTGTATACGCATACTAGCAAACTTCGAAATTTGTGCAATTTCAGGTGGAAATACTGTTGCAGTTTATTGATATCTTTGAAATCGATTCTAAAATGCTAGAAAGCATAGATGAACACTATTTCATAGCTTTATTCGATTCAATGGAATATTCCAAAATCGAAGTTTTATTGAGTAAATTACCCATCGAGTACGCCACTTCGATATGCCATAATTTGGTTACAACACTGCGAAATTTAGAGCACCTTAGCTTTACAGTCGATATTATTTCGAAATGGAATCTAGTTGATCATAACAATATTTTAAAAGACATCAAAATTAGCCTATCGATACTTTCGTGTTTTACCCAGTCGGAACAGGAGAATTTATGGTGCCTAATTGCGGAACCGTCAACAATCGTAGAGATGCTGGTTATGAATACTCGGTTGGAGAAGTTGGGTCAAGTACTCGAGAAAATTCGGCCGGATCTTGAAAATTGCGAATTTGACGAGAGCGAATTGTCCCTTGAGAAGATTGACGACATTCTAAGGACGTACGCAGAGAAAAGCTTGGAATTTCGTGTTGTGCTCCAGCCGGAAGTGAAGTTCATCAACTCGCCAGAGAGTAGCAAGCTGTTACAATCGTTGGATTCGATTAATTTCACAACGGCTCCCAAGTACTTTGTCATGCCTGAAATGGTACCTGCTAAAACTGAATGGGTGGAAAATTACGAGGTACTTACCACTTGCAGAGACATTAATTATGTTGTACAATCTTAAGGTAACTGAGTGCATGTGCTGTGCACAAACAACATTTTCAATGTTCAATAGACGTCACCATTGCAGAAGATGTGGAAGGGTGGTTTGTGGTACATGTTCTGTAAAACGCATGCATGTAAGTCTCGTCCTGGTTAAATTCTTTGCATTCTGATTGCATTTTAGGTGCCAACCTATGAAAATATTTTGGTACGAGTTTGCTTAGATTGTTACGATCAGGCTCAGCAAGATGGAGCAGGCACCTCATCTTCTAAAAGTGAGGCGTCAATAAGAACACTAGCCGTTGATTGGCTGCTTACCGATGACACTACGCATAACGAAATTGTTAGAGAAGAGTTTTCATACGAGTATGCGCCAAGCGTCTCCCTTTGCCTCTCCATTTTAAAGCATCATTCTAAAAATGAGGAATATCCCAAGTTGGTACTCGTTTCAGTATTGCCCATCTTATTCATTAATTGCTGTAGGTTTCTCTTGGATCAATGTGACGCGATGTTACGATTGTTGCAGCCAATGTATTCAGAGTCATTACAAGAGATTGACTACCTATTGGTGATAAAGATGCTCAAGTAAGTAGTGTTTGAGTGTGAGACCATAAATCTGTCCTGTTCTTGAGGCAGTTTTTATAGGAGATGTAAGATGGTCCAAGATTGAAGTTGTAAAAATAAAAGTCCTGATTCTATGCATCATTTGGTGATTTTATTTCAGTGGGATTCAAAGGGTCTAAACTAGGTACATTAATGTTTTGCAAGTTCAATAATTCTGGATATGGATGTCAATAATTCCATTTTATTATTTACACTTTATAGGTAATCATGTTATATTTAAAATGGTTTCCTTTCGTAATACTAAATTTCATTCATAATTCGCGATCATATTAACACTTGAGGCGCTTATGTAATTTAGAAATGACGTGTATAGTTGGTAGCGGTTTGTAAACATTGGGTTATTCTTGCAGGATTAGAATTGAACACGATCCATAACTCTTGTGGTAGTAGGTACCTTCTTAAGTATATACTTTCTTGCAGGTTTTTAAGTGAAATTTTACTGTTTTGAAAATGAATTCAGTTTATCCTGCCGTTTTTGAGCCTAGACAATATAACCCCCTAATCATATCCTACCTAAGAACTTGAGACTGCAATTTTTCTAATTACAAACATCTTATATCATTCAATTTCTAGCGCACTCTTACAACTGTTAGTACAACTTACCGACGTTCCCTTACGTCGATTTTGCTTTAAAACGGCCTTACTACTCGTGGACAATTACACACAATTAATTTTAAACAATAGGTATTTTTCAATGTGTTTAATAAATGTCGATTTAATTTTTTCTTACTGTTGGTGGCATACCTAATCGCACAAAGTGCACCTTCAATGTGAATATGCCGCTTTAAGTTTTGCTAATAGGAAGGTATTCATCAAAGAATATGCGTTAGACGACGATTTCTTAAATTTAAGGTGTATTTACTTTTACAACCCAAAAACTACAATATTCATTACTTGGGCATTGTAAATAAACAAAATGGCGGTCTTATACCACCAATGGTAATTACAGTGTGCTGCCACCAGAGGTCTCACTGTTAATCTGAATCGCGAATAGGTTATAATATAGATCCATTCGCATAGCGATAGTACATATGTAAAACACAATTTTGAATTGGGTGCTTATTGCCCTCTGCTACGTTTCGAGAAACAATCTGCACTCAGGATTAAAACACACACTTTAGTCCCTTGATATCTGTATATTCTTCTGTACTTGTGTTTGTGACTGAACTTCTCCCAAACGGCTGGACTGTTTTGATGACATTTTTTTGTGTTTTATAATGTGTCCCCGGGTGGTTTAGATTCCCAACTGGGCCTGATCAGTTTATAAGATTTTTTTTAACTTTTTTTGTATATGTCGCACTCTGATATTTCACGTACCGATCCATACATGCTCCAAGTCACTTGCGTCGTACCGTGGCGAAGTGTTATGTTCATATACCGTCAATATCGAGCGTACGAAGTCGCGGAGGAGAATCTCGTATTATATACTATTTCGATCAATGTATGTAATTCCAGTACCAGCCGCAAAAAATTTAAATATACCTATGTAGGCCACTATAGTATAGTATAGCTTTATGTTCAGCATCTATTCTTTCCAAAGACTCATGAGATCTCTACCGCAAAACGTGCAAGCGTTTAGCTTTACCTGCATTATTGCGCAGAGACAACAACAAAACATGCGTTCCTAAATCCCAAAATACATTTTCATGAGTTTATACTGTGGAGAGGTTTTATTTGAGTTTGAACTTGACAAGAGAGTTGAGTATCGCTATGATTCAGTCGTGGCAGTTACATTTGATCCTGTTCTTCACAATAATTAGTCAAAAAGGTTAGGGAACGGAACAATCTCGCTTGTTTGTAGTCTCTCATCAGTTGGCACCCATTCACTGAAGTTTAATTCAGACAGTCACAGGGCACTTCAGGAAAATCTCTTGAATCTTTGGCGCTCGACTGTATTATCTCTGAGGTGACGTCTCTGATAACGGCGTTACGGCACGTTGCGCCGGTGCTTGCGTTCAGTCTTTTTGGAGTGACGTACTTTCCGAAATTCCAACGGGAACGGGAACAGGAGAAAACAGGATTTTGTCTTACAGTCGAAAAGAGACTTCACATTTAGAACGTAAATTTCTTTGAAGGCGTTAAGATGTAGTCCAAAAGAGTCGGAAACGGAGTAGGGAAAAAACGGGATTTCCCAAAGGCAGTACGACTTTTGCCTGGACTGCTAGTTCATTATTGTTTAGTGTCACTTTTCGCCCCTCCTTTAACTTCTAATCCCTCCGGGAGGAAAAGCAACACCTTATTCCCTTAAGTGAATTAAAAAACTTAATTAATGTTTTAATCCTGAGGGTTCTCCAGGGATCCAGACGTACGTTGGCGTAGCTTCAAGATCATTCGCTTCTATTTGGAGTCAAAGGAAAATAACTTTGCTTTTCTCAACCAAATTTTTAAGTGCAAAGCCAGCGTATCCAACTGAACATTTGCTTTATACACCAAATCCACTATAAAAATCTGTTATATCTCTGCTTCATTAGTACTGAAAAGTGTCAATAGATGGACAGTGTACCTTTGGTCGTGTAGGGAACCCCTTAAAGTATACCCTACTGATGTGTATCTCAGCTTTACTTCTTATATTTAGGTCCCTTGCGATTGCAGCAAAAATGTTGTCCGCTCAATGTATGCTACAATGGGGATCATCTCTCGCCGATAGAATATTGTCACAGGCAGACCTGTTGGGATTGTTGGCGGAACGTGATTGCTTGCATTTAATTCCAACTACAACGCCCAGTCAAGTTCGATATATAGATGCGAATACTTTGAGACGTCTTCGTGATAAATTATTGGAACGAGAGCAATGGAATTTGGCACTTGAGGTCTCAACAAAGGCTGGTCTCGATAACGCAGGTATGTCCATTACTCAAATGTACTGCATACAAAGCAAGGCTTTATGGCTCAGTGGTAGAGCGTTGGGCTATAAATCCGGAGGTCGGGTGTTTGAACCTGGGTTGAGGTGAATTTTCATCTGTGGCAGAGATGGAAATTACCTTAGACCAGTTCTGATCATTCCACCGGCTACTCCAAATTAGGTTTTCCTGCAGTTTTCCTAATTTGTAAGGTAAATACCGGAGTAGTACAGAACAACTTAAGACCTTCTGCAGAGGCACCTCTAAAAAGCATTATGCGGTTCACTCTGTAGCCTGTTGAGGGCCCAGAACAAGAGAGGGATAATAATAATAATAATAACAATTGCAGGTGTTTTTGCCGCTTGGGGAAAGAGTTACTTGAAGGCAGGCAGTCTTCAAAGGGCAAGAGAAAAATTTCAGAGATGTTTTGATAAAACGGCTCACTATGAGACCTCCACCGAATTAAGTAATAGCTATTCAAGTACACAATTACCACATTATCTCTCAAAAGTGTTGCACTCCTCCGAAAACAGACCGATAAAAAATCCTCCGCTTCTGAACGAAATAATTCAAATCCTTGAATCATACACAACCATCATCGATCCTAAGATTGTAAAGGAGGTAAAAATGTCAAACACTCTGCTGTCCTCGACTTGCAGCTTAAACAGTAGCACAACGTCTGTACAGAACGATATGGCCGTTTGTATTCTAAATAAATTAAGAAATTTGAATAACGTCATGAATGGAAATTATTCCGCTTACTCTGATACTACGGAGTCTATGTCATCAGTGGGCAAAACGAAACCGTACCTAGAACCACTGTTTTATGAGGAATGCGTTTACTACCTAACCAAGTATGGGTCGCACATTAGTGTACTCGAATTCTATTTGAAACATTCAGATTATCATCAATGTCTGAAGTATATGTTAGATCATAGATTGAACTCGGATTACTTCATCGACGTATACATGCTGTGTTTAAAAGAAAACTGTGTGAGCGAGCTCCATGAAACAATGTCAGAAATTGATTCCACCTTAGACATCTGGAAGGTAGTAGTGTTGTAGTCTCTTCAAAAGCTTTAAGTGTCATATTTCAGGATTACCTAAAACACATTTGTCGACATTTAGAAAAGCAGTCCAATCTTAACTCTCTGTACGAGTTACAGCAATTCATGGGAGACTTTGTCAGAGCGGCATTAACTTGTATTAAATTTTACAAGGATGATGCGGCCACATTTACGGAATTAACTGGAAAAGTTGACTACCTACATAAGGCCCAGCAGCATCTGCAACAGGAGCTGGAACAAGAGCAATGGGTTGAAGTGGCTTCAGGTATCATTTTTTTTGTTTCTATCTAAAGTGCACATCAAGTGCATGCGAGGTTTTGAAAACCCCAGTTTCTATGCCTAACTCTTTTGTTGTAGTTCGTAAGCCAAATATGGACTCTCAAGATAGTTTTGAGGCAAAAGGTATTGCAAATCCTTCTCTGGTTATGAAGATCGATACGAGAAATGTTGACAAGCATATTAACACCATCTCGCGACAAATTGAAGTTGCAAAATTTTTGGCAGATTGTGAATTCTCCTCCGCTCCAGTCATGCAAATTTTACCTGAAATTTTACCTTTCGTTACTGAAGGTAAGCTGAACTAACTTTTGAACTTTTTGAAACGTAAACACAACCATGTCATCATTTTCTACTTTAATTACATACACAATGGCAAAGGGACCTAATTTAAAATTTAATCAATTTTTCAACTGATAACACATTCCTAGAAAATACAAAGAAATGTTTGCAACTATTTGCAAATAAGAAAATTGAAAAGTAATTAAAACAAAATTGCCGTTCTCTAAATTACATTAACGGTAAGTGTAGAGATTCTTCATCACAGCACGTACTTTATACAAATAAGACTAGGTAAGTAAAAACCTAATTGCAGATGCCTCATTTGATAGTTTGCACAAGACAAAAATTCCAACATTATTTGGTTCGTATTATGAAAGAGTGCAATTAGCAGTTCTAGCAATCGTATGTGGAACTAACATTGAGGATGGATTTGGTATCGCTTACAGGTGAATTAATTAAACTAGCATTTAATGACATTAATAATTGTCTTGAACAGGATTATTACGGATCATAAATTGAGCGCCGTCAAAGTGTATTGCCAGGCGGGCAAGCAACTCGCTAAAAGTGAAAAATACAATTCCATTGCCCAGTTGGTAAATTGTATTCGTTCAAGTGGTGTTAGTGATTCAGCCGTAACCGATATGTGCGATGAAATGCTTATACTCGCCGTTCAGACGTTGACCAAGACAAATGTCTCCGGCCCTCAGTTAGATGGATTAATAAAATTAATTACGGACCGTGCGGCTAAGGTACATTTATAGCAATTTTTTTCAATTGCTTTCACGTACATTTCAGATATCGGCTTATATCGAATCTAAACAATTGAAGACTGCGTATCTGTTGGCTGTGAAACACAAGAGGATGGGAGATATTCGGAGAATTCTTAGAGAAGCAGAGTTTCTAAATCAGCCCAGCATTAAGACATTATGTCAAAAAATTTTACATTCTCATTCACATTTCCCTTCGCATTCAAAAGACTGAATTATGTGGTATTTCAAGTTACCTGAAATTGTTTTTGGTGCATATTTTTATTACTGCTGTGATTATTTGAACAAATTATATTGTTTATACCATATATTTTTTAATATATACGTACCTTGTATTTGTGGCAACAAAATGATTACTTATTGAAGATTCAACAAACCTTTTCTAAAAGAAGCATGTTGATTACCAGAAATTGTTTGGGTCTTATGCAATAACGTCAACAACGCCCAGAGACACTACTCCACTCTCCTAAAACTTTTGAGCCGATTTTGTCCAAAAGTTGATAAAAATATCTTTATTGTTATAGCAGATGTTAATACGTTTGAATGAGTAGGCTAACTCGCTCTTTAACTGTGAGGGTTTTGAGATATATGTAGCACAATACAATTGTATTATTTTACATCTCAATACATGATATTATTATATATGATATTATAAAGTGATCAGTTTAAACGCAATGGTAGGTGAATTAAAACACATGAGTAGGTGTATGCATTCTAATAACAACTGTCATTCTTATTTCACATGGGACGCGGAGCACGATATAAAATGACGTTTAGAGCGTCTTGGATAATAAATAACCATTAACTTTGATTCCATAACAGAAAAACTGCTCCAGTGGTAGATCACTGCAAATTTCAGGTCACACATGGCTGGTATTAATTGGTCTATCTAGTTTGAGGTTGTAATAATAATAATAACATTTATTTCTGTTAACGTGCCAATGAAACATTTGCAGAAGTCAAAGGAAACATGTTAAATGTTAAATTCGATATATATAAATTACCGTCTTTAAATTCGTTATTATAAAATATGCCTTCAATAAGAAATTTTTTTAATCTGGATTTTAAAGTAATGGTTTTAGGTATACCTACTATCTATAGATCTGAACACTGAAAAGTTGAAAGTGGCATACACTAGCGCCCTAATCAACTGGCAATGGCTTGTTTTGACGTCAATTTAGTGTCGTATAGAGGCAAGAGGGGCGGGGGGGACAATTTCGCTGCCTAGGCAGCAGATACTTAAATATGGCCCTGCGTTTAGCCCCATTTTATGGGCACTCTTTTTCAGAGAATCTTTCTACATCTAACGTGCTATGGAAATTCTGATAACAAATTCAGATATTCTCCGAAAAAAAAGGTGCCCTTATATTGAAGGTGATGCTAACGGGAATCGTGCATTTCCAACCGCTTAAGCAAGAAAAATGAAAACAAAATTTAACATTTCTGTTTTTCAGTGAGTTATTTTTAAAGATTTTTCAAAAATTTTAAATGCGTTTTTTTGACTACAAAAAGGGGTAACTTTGCCCCTTTTAACCTACATCTGTATGTAATGTAAGGGTCCCTGGTTCGAATCCGTGTCCAGGCATGGATATTTGTAAAACAGTGGGTTCTGTTGATAAGAGGCATAGACTATGCTGCTTCTCTAAGGGTAGAACAGCCTTGACTGAAAGCCCGTCCACTTAAAAATAAAAGATGTATATTATACCTTTATTTGTAACTACTAAAAATATAAACTGGAATAATGTAAACAATTGCTTAGCTGCCGTATAGTCAGTACACTACACTTTACCATTGGCCACGACATTGGCACGTACATATTTGCCAAACAAATTAAATAATCAAACAGCTAAATTGCAAGCTATATATACACGCTTTCATTCAACTTACATCCTTATTAAAGTATGTAGAAATAAATAGAATTAATTAGGTACGTAGATATGCAGGTAAAATAAAAAAAAAACTATTCATATAGTTAATCTTCCAAAAGGTCCTCTCCATTTGTCGCATTATGATTTTCGTTCAAAATTTCCCCATTCTCCAAACCTTGCTGCAATTCCACATTTAACTTTGCAGCAAAAATCTCATCGATGTCTGATATTTTCGTTAAAAAATTGTCTCTTTGTTCAGGATTCCAATGGCCAAACCATTCTTTGAATAACTTTATCTGAAATAGTTATTTACAAGAAAATGTAATTATCTTGTCAATGCTTACCCGGCACTCGAACAACGACATTGGTTTATCCTGGCAATTGACATTCGACATGTGATTAACAATTCCATTTACATATACCTTATTGGAGTATTTCTCCGCTAATATTGGCAGAAAATCGGATCTCTGAAGCTCACTCCACTCGTTAAACCATTGGATTAAATATCGAATTTGCGCTTCGGCACTGATATTGGTCATGATGTATGAAATAAACAGTCTTGTTTTCAGTCTACACAGTGAATAGTGAAATGTAAATCTGGAACAATAAACCGCTTTGTGTTCTTTTATTAGAAGTTGGAAATATGCAGTAAAGAGAAAGGTTACTAAATACCATGAGATTGCAAGTTATTGTTTATGAATAAAATGGTCAAATTAGCCAAAATTTCTTTTACCTACTCGCTTACCTTGAGTGAAATTTTTCTTATCTTCTAATGAACATCGACAACCGACAAAATTTTCCTCATTTGTGTTAGAAATTTTTAAAAAGGTTTCATTTACCGTAATGACCTCGCACTTTTCAAACGAGCAGCCTTGACCCCCGCGGCCGATTTCTTGGTTATATGTACAGGATCGTTCACATCTTCAATCATTGTATATACAGGGTAGTATTTTAAAGTTGCAAGGTTAGTTTATCATAGGCGCTTTCTTTCGGCTACTTCGCAATCATGATTTCAAAATCGTGATTCATAGGATCACGTTTTACGAAAGAACGCGCGAATTTAAATCAAAGTATGGTTAAGTTTACGTAGTACACATTTGCATTCGAATTACGTATTTTTTGTTTGGATTATGAAAATAATTTAAATTCAAGTGGAAGTACTTGTGCGATTATGCTCCTCTTCAGTTACAAATATGGACTAACCTAACATTTGAGCAAAAATATCCTTGCATTTATAGGTTAGGAATTCGTGATCATAAAACTTTTATGTTCAGTTTGTTCACGATTTTAGCAATCATGATTATAAGATCACACTTCGAAAGAACGTGATTTGACAATCCAAACGCGTTTGCATCACCGAAAGAAAGCGCCTCATGTTCACATTGGGCGCGTTCATAAAACCAGTTGTGTTTTATGAACGCGCCCAATGTGAACATGAGGCGCATGAGGAACAATTACCGATACGTCGCTACTTTACGGCAGTCGGCCATTTTTAAGCGAGTTTGTTTTACAACAAAGTATATGTAGCAGTAGATCAAGAATAGCTACCGTTTTACTAGTATAGTCATAGCCAGAAAGCTCTTACACACTAATAGTAGAGTACGAATTAAAAAAATATCCTAGTTTGCATACTTTCACTGGACTAGCAACGAAAATTGTGGATTCTCGTGTGTCACGGGCTTTTTACAGTGTTGTGATGTATCTAGATACTTGTAATTTTTTACTTATATCTAGATACAGTATCTGGATCTACTTAAAAAGTATCTAGATACATAAGATCCTTTTCAAAATTTGTATCTGTATCTACAATTCAGATACTTTTTTTTACATTTTCTTTATTGTCCAATTCCATTAATCAATATTATAATGATGTATTAAAATTATATTTTCAACTGACAAAACGCTTTTTATTATTTGAGGGATGTCTCATGTCGCTTTACTTTGTCGAACTATCAAAAAGTCACCTTTTGCATTTGAGTTTCTTTTTTGAATTTGGTCCCGTTTTATATTTTGCACAGCGCCACTTACTACAAATCTAGGATTGCAGTAGCGGATATCTTTATTGTGTATGTGAATTCTTCTTTCGTAGTTCTTATGTAATTGTATAGTTCAAATGCGCCACCTACATAATCTGAAGTGTAGTTCTAGCTGAGGCTGAGTAGTTTATAAGTTTACTATTCTTGATTTGTAAGGTTTATCTGTACATTTTTTATTGTTAAAAAGGAACTTAATTTAATAAGTTTTTAAATCAGTAAACAAAGTAAGTAACGTAGGTAATTAAAAAGCGAGTTTACTAAAAAAAAGATGGTAACCTTGTGTGATTAGGATTCATAACCTAATTGTATATTGATGACATAACACTTCTATTCTCAAACTCTGTTTTCATTTTAGAACAATGTCTTTATCGCCTTTTCTTCGATCGCCCTTCACCGACTTGACTGGCGCAATGGTCAGTCACCAATGGTACGGACAATGTGCAGATATGGAATTAAAGGTGATGGATTGTTTAGAGGCGTACGGAGTTGATAAAGGGCGAAAGAAGTGTGACACTCTCATTCAAGACTTCCAAGAATGCGCTTCACGAAAAATTCGAAACCAACGTATTATCGAAATGCGACAGGAGAGGCATCGGCAATATAAAGCAGGGGAACGTTCGAAGGAAGATTTGTACGTTCCTACCATTAAAACAAATGGATATTAGTGTAAAACTTGTAATTTGTAGTAATATAGTCTGATCTTTCAAATAAAATATGTTGGTACTAATTGTCTTTTTTACTATCAATACTTTCATGGATACTATGTGATCAAAAACGAGTTGCTGTCATGTCACCTTTGGAATTTTTGTTTACATGGGAAATCTTACTTGAACTTCCCAAGGCGGCTCGACCGCCACTCATTTTTGATCATGTGGTAATTACAATCTCGGTACATATAGTAAATAACTATATAGGTAATCAAGTCCAACACCAATACTTGTTGCTTCGTAATAGTTATTTATTTATTATACAAGATGATAAAGGGATGCTTTAACTATCAAGTGAATCAACTTTCACAAGATGTTTAGTTTCCTCTGGTGCCATTGTGTATAATACAAAACTTGATTTTAAAGTAAAAGCCATAGAAATCATTGCTTCCGTTCACCAGGCGAAGTGATATCTAAAGGCGGGAAAGACTATAGTAAGATGTCTCGCGCGAGTTGCTGTCTGATAGCACTGTCGAGGTGTAGATATCACTGTGCAATCCCACTTATGGTGGTATGTAGTATGTACACCTCGCCAGTGCTATCAGACAGCAACTCGCGCGAGAAATCGCTAGTCTATTACCGGGCTTACCGCCTTTAGTTAGCGCTCCGCCTGGTGAACGCACTCATTATAAAACTTCTGAAAATTCTGAATTTATATTTGATGTCAAAAGTAACAAGCTTAGGTTCTGGCGTTTCCACTATATTGTTTTTTGTTCTGAATTTATTTCATGCTCCGCGTCTCTTTTTTAAGACTAAAACCGTTGAGTGAAGGATCTAGATCCTTCACTCAACGCTAAAACTCAATGCTAAAACGTTGGCAAAATGTGGTGTACAAGGGATACTCCTACGAGTAAAAAATAAAAGGGGAGAACCTTGCATTAAAAGGGGACGAGACGGAAATTGACAAAAAAGGAAGTTATAAAAGTGCGAGAAGAGTGGGGAGAAACGCGTCATTATTGGCAGTGGTGTAATAAAACAAAAACTGACATCGTCTCTTCGCTGTTTTATGATAAGAAGTCAAGTCGACGTAACTGACCAGCGCCATAAGGAAGTGATATGATGACGACTTCCGTCGCCTGTTATGCTATTTCCCACCACCGTTATATTCTCTCCTCTTATTTTTTACTCGTACTAGGGTACTCAAACAAACCATGAAAATGGATACGGGTAGAAAGAAGGTAATTGGGAAAGTAGATGAAGGAATATTTTCACTGCACGTGGAGTAAATGTATAGTCGAATGTTCTGATTGGAGGGAAGAATTGGTTTTGACTGGTAGGCGTAGATTGTTCGAGGAGAACCGTCAGGCAATGCGCGTTGAAATGCGAGCGAAGATGGGCCAAGGACCTGTCAATTAGCGCATTGCGTTTGTGTTGAGCCGTGAGCGAACTTAACTCATCAGCCACCGAGAATTGATCGCATAGAGGATTTTATATTGTGTGTTATTTGAATTTGTGTAATTTATCGGAGTGAAAAATCGCTATTGGCTGCAGTCTGTCGTCTGTCCGCCCGTCCGTTCGTCACACGTACTCCTATACACCACCGAACCGATTTGGGCGATATAAGGCCCATTTGAATGGGCTTGCTCTAAAGATTCCGTGCATACCGATATTTTTTGGTTTTGCACATGCGCAGTGTCAAAAATTTGGTTTAACGCATGTGCAATTCTAACTTTTTTTTATTTATGAAGAGATTTAAATTAAACTTTATATGTAAACACTACGAAATATAAGTAAAATTAATGACATTTTCAAAATGTTGTTTTGCACATGAGCATTGCGCAATGCCAACTTTCTTATTTATTAAAGCATTTAAATGAAATTTTATACATAGACATTTGGAATAAAAACAAATCTAACACCAGTTGGAAAAATTGGTTTTGCGCATGCGTCGCAATCACACAAAACCTGTCGATGATATCAGTCGATCTGTCTGTTTGTACAGTGTACCCTCATTTCCGGCTAAACAACTGAATCGATTGGAACTAAATGTTGCACACATATTCTTAGACATAAAAGGAAGAATTGCGCATGCGCAGGTGTGCGGGTGGTATCTGTGCTAGCCACAGCAAATTTTTAAAGCTGCCCTTTGGATGGATATATTGATCGTAAAAAACACAAATCATGAGTATTTTTTTTATTTTGTACAAAATATGTTGGAATATAATTACAAAGTGCATTTGTGGTTAAGGTGCAACATATTTCCATGCAAAATTTAATACTGACAATATTATAGAAAAATGTCATACAATCCCCTTTCGTTTGGTTTTTAGAAATACCTACACATTGTATTTCCCCTTCCATTCACTTAAGTAATTACGAAGGCATATAAAATTGTAGGGATGGGGAATAGCAGTACTTGATTTAAGTTTGATCTTTAGTTTCTATTCTACAACTTACGCAATGCAGCCGTTTAAACAGTTTTGTTAAAGACTCCGCTTTTACACATTTTGGAATCATTGGTTCGCATTTTCAGTTAACAGAGGGCCGCATTTTTCTTTAATAGAGTGTAGTTTATGCAGACAAATTGTTAAAATTTAAGGCTATTATTAGTGATATTAATTAGTGTAGCGCGAACACTTTAAAATCTAAAATTTTATTTACATTTTAAAAAACTGCCATAATTCGCAGCAATTAATGACTACTTAGTATGACTTTTAATATAAGAAATAAATAAGACGTGATGTAGCCAGAAATCACTTTGTAAATGGTCCAATAAATCCACAAT
The DNA here is from genome assembly GCF_008802855.1 of Photinus pyralis. NCBI lineage: Eukaryota > Metazoa > Arthropoda > Insecta > Coleoptera > Lampyridae > Photinus > Photinus pyralis. The sequence goes on from NW_022170249.1 coordinate 70,301,574, forward strand.
ATTATACGTAGTATTGTACAATTTTGACTTATAATACGTACTACAAATTTACACGCCATCCACTTGATGTATTACACTTATATCTGAAAATTTTCTTCATAAATACATGTTACAGTCTACATTTTATAATCAATCAAAACATATTGTATCGCAATATGTCCATCAATCACATTTATATCACAATTAATATAACAACTGTCATAAGAATATCCAAATATTTATTGAACACATGAAATTGACTATTTTACAAAATACATAAGTTGAGTGAATAACGGAATGGAGTGTACCTACTAAGAGTACTTTTTGAAAAGCAACCGGCAGGTTTAATATTTTGAATTGTATAAAAATATTAATAATCTTTCACTTAATTGTACGTACCTAATTATCTTTACTTAACACTATATGCGGTACGTTCAAGGATAAAATTGATAAAAAACATTTTAAAACCTCTATCTTGCGTTTTGCAAAAGACCTGTGCAGATTCCATATTTTGCTTAATTTATTTAAATGGAAGATAGAGAGATGGTACCCTGCACCTGCTTGAACGCTTGCTAATAATTCATTTTGTACAAATAAGTAACGTTCAAGTAAAATTTAGGCATTATATGTGCAACCCTGTCATTAAGATCAATTCTTCAAATATTAGACCCGCTTAAACTGTGCGAATGGTCAACCGAATCTGCTTAAATAAATATTGCCTCTATACGTTTCAAAAATCGCTCTACAAAGTAATAAGACACAAAGGGTTTGTCTTATTATGATCGATTTTTGAAACTTACACGTTACATATACTTATCTTATATATCTTCTCCAAAGTATAAAACCTAATAATTTATGTATAAATACAATCATTTCTTTTTAATACAACTATATTTTTGTGTGTAAATGTAAGCGTTTAGTCAAATGTACCCATCCCTACATAATTCTTTTTTTTTATAAATTTACTAAGTAAAGCTTATATTTAATTTGTGCAATGGTACAATAAGAGTAGGACAAAGTTTTTTACCTATAAAATTTTTGCCGGTTTATAGAGTTGTCGATTTCTCTGCTCCCTCTCATAATGTTGTGTGTTGTTTCAAATTAGATTTCAATATCACATTTCATGTATTTTGTTTGAGTGAGTTGTAGTTATGTTTGTCAAATATTTGTTTACCTTGAACGAATTTACACATTTTAATTTCAATATAAGGCAATGAAAATACAGACTAATAACTTATATATAAATAGAAATTGGTACCAAATTTTAACAGTAACAATATCGTTATTTCTCTTTAAAGTATAAAAAATTATTAGCGATTTAGTTTGACGCCTATAAGTTAAACTATGATTGCACCAGGACGTGCCATCGACAAATTTGTTCCTGTTGGAATTCCTTCATGTCCATCCAGTGTGCCAGTTCTTCCGCGCCGCTCGAGTTCAGTCCCAAGCTAAACCAACCGACCATTTCCTTCTTTTTGGTTACTCCACGTCTGTTGTAGACCGATGCCATTAGTGTTACGTCTGCTAATTGGAAAAGCGCCACCTGCAAACAGTTTTTGGTAAATCTTTACAAAATACAAGGCACAATAGTATAGTTAGGGAATATATTTGAAGAACGAGGAGCAATTGTCCCGCGTTAAATTTCATGAGCAACTCGGAATTTCTCTTGCAAGAAGTTTTTTTTGTAGGGGGGGAACGAATACACTAGGAAACGGTGTTGATTTTAAATTGTGGAATGTACGTTCCTTACAACTAAATTATATCTCAACAAGGAACGATTTTCCAGTTATTAAATTTGCATTTTTGATCGATTTAACGGTTGAGATCCGTGCCATAGATTTCGATGAAGTAGACAATTTTTTTCCTAAAGACTTTGAGTTATGACTACAAAAAATTCGACAGTAACAGTTATTATAATAGAGTTTTTGTTAGGGTCTAAAAATTGTATGGGTTTGATGGTCGAAATCGAAAATCTCCATCCTTAAAAAAGGAGTAAAAATATTGTTAATTTAATGAGAACACAAAGCCGACTACTTTTCTGCGTTCGTTCGTATTTTGTCTAAAAACGTCCATGCCGTTCCATACATTGCGCATGTCTGGAGCATTTTTATGCTTACTTGAAAAAAAATCGTTTTATGACAAAGTTTATCGGTTATGGGGGTAGTTTTTCGATATGGCGAACTCCGAAAAAGAGACTTTCGCTACGAATCTGTGGAACTGGGTGTGAAAGGTATTGTAGCGAAGCGATGTGAGCGAAAATCACAAAGATAAATAGGGTGGATACTAAAAACCTATTGCTTTTTGGAAAAATCGTAAAACATGTTTCAGAGTTTTCGTGGTTTTTCTAAGCATGTAAATCTAATCAACATCGCCTCGTAACAGGGTGAAAGTTTGAAGCTTCTTCAATGAGATCTAGAACCTATGTATTTGTTCAAAATCAAAAACACGCTACCGGGCAAATGTTAAAAGTGACGCGGAAAAGCCTAGTTTAAGAAAATTGATAGAACAAAAAAACATCTACCAAAACCAGTTTTCTATTAATTCGGAAGAGATAAATGTAAGAATTGGAATTAAAAGATTTGAAGACACGGGGAAAAAGTTGAGCATTTTAAAACCATAGTATCCTTATTTATAAACCGGTCCTACATCTCTAAAAGATTCTAGAGCAACGACGAGAAAGTTTTGCGTTCTTGTAAACTCGTATAAATATGTTATTTATAGAACTTGCAATTTGAGTGGAAGGGAAATCCCATTATAATTTCCGATTGAACGTTGAGTGAACCAGCATGCAACGCCACCGTAATTGTTTGTACTATTTATAGTGCTTGAATGGATTAGAATGATGGCCTTTTATATTGTGATTCTCTGGAAACGTAAGCGTATTGGTGAAAGGTATTGAGCAGAAATAAAACTGCCCCTAAGAGCGTGAAAAGCACGAACGAATGAACATCATATGCAGCACATCAATGAAATCTGCAAACAAAGTTTATCGCATGGTAGATCCGGAAAGATTTGTTTAGTCGAAATAAACAGGTACAACGACCTTTCACATGAACTGCTACGCTTTATCAACATACTTTTCGAAGGTGCCAAAATAGTGCGCACTTCAAATCTCACAACGCACCAAGAACATCAAATTATCTGTAACGAAAGGAAACTTACTTGGAAAACGAAGGTTTCTTTAAAAAGTGGGTTCGGTTGGCCTCTCCTAACTGTCGTTTTACTGTAACCAAGTTGTTGGCCGGTACTGCTAACCAGATGTAGCTTGACGTATGTATCTGGAGCTCGATTTAAGGAAAGGTTCCTGAAAAGACAGTGCGAAAAGCACTTATTGGTTAATAAGCCCAATTTACCTAAAATGTGATCCCTTGACGATTTCTACACTAAGTCTACCAGTGGTCGCATTATAAGATAACCCAAGTAACAATTCAGGTACACCTCCGTGTTGCATCGAATGCGTTGATCCCGTACTGTCCGAACGAGCTAAACTCATTAGTTCTCCCGTATAACCGCCTAACTGTAAAAAAAGATCAAATATCCTTTCGTTTGATCTAATACGAGAACATACCGCAGTGTTCGCTCGTGGCTCTAAGTTTAACCAAAAATTATTTTCTAATTCGAGATTTATGTTGGCAAAGCTAACTATGGCTTCTCCTATAAGTCGCTCTCTACGCATCCTTTCACAGCCGTACAGTCGCAGTCTTATACCCATCGAATTTACATCTTCGGGATTTACTCTATGTAATAAAAAACTTTCCATGTATTGTGGATTTTCTCCCGATCTAATCTTCGTTTTGTGCTTCTGTTTTTTACTGGGTAGTAATATCAACCGCACCTACAATTGTTTAGTTTCAGAATCATGTTCTTCTATGTCTTCAGGAACCCCTAGCAAATTGATTTCTTATGAATCTTTATAGCGCCAAAACAAAGTGGACTGTACACTGACAAAAGAATTTATTTCGAGACCAGTCCTTTGTAAGTGAAACAATGATATTAAAATATGAACAAGAAAGTCGCTGTGGCATAGATGATAATGCATAAAAACGTGATCACAATTTAATAATTGACTACTTTTTTTACCTGGGTGTGTGTGGGTTGACCGCGATCTCTACTTGGAATGTCACGGGCTTGCAATACATGTACAGTCATTTTTCTCATTGGTGCATCGTATAAGAGAGCTATCTCTAAATGTCCACATTTGTTTACTAGCTGAGTCTCTGCTTCCGCCTCAATGCATGAAAGAACTTCCGTTCCATCTGCTTCTGTATTCATCAGTACTATGCACTACAAGACGGTCATTAATACAAATATAAAGTTCAAAACTCCTTACATCTCTCGAACTGTTACTATGGATACTGTGTTGGGTTACTTTGGAAACAGTTTCAGTTTTTTGATAATTTTCTTGTGTTTGTTCTTCATTTTGATTGTCTATTTTTGTTTCTCGTAAAGAATTAGGTGATCTAAGGTGGTAAGTGAGATTTCGTGCATTTACGGTTGTAAGTGATTACCTTTGGCCACTATTAATTTCTGCCGTCACCTTTGTAGAACTAAGACCATGCTTCTCCCCGACGGAACTGGTTGTTGAACTGCATGAACTGTTACTGCTAATTCCAACTCTACCCTTTTCAACTAGTGAGATTAGGTCATGCGGAGAGCGAGGAGGAAAGTAGGGTCCCACTGTTCCAGAAGGACCTGGAAGTGTTTTTCCACCCATTTCCGATTCCGAACTGGACTCTCCGCCAACATCGAATGAGTATGCTTTCACTAAAAATAAAATTACATGTTAGGGACCGGTATTGCGCAGTGCAATTAAATTTAATGAATAACAATTCTATTTTCAACTTGGTACCTTCGTGTCGTAGAAGGTATTCTATTGATCAAACAAGATAATACAGGACAGGTTAATAATGTAACAAGTTCATATTGTTTTTGCCAGCATCGTTAGATGGGCATTACCTATTAATATCACACTATGTTTTTCGGTGCCTACTTTCATTCGAAATCAGTTTATATGAAACCTATATCTACGTGGGTAGTAAACGTACATCGGCAATTTCCCATCTGGTTTTGTTATTTGGTCAAAAAATTAGTGATTGAAGGAAAATAACCTACCCGCACTCTTTGTCTACGTTTATATCGTCGTTGCGTGACAAGCTCTCATAGCTTTTAGAGTCTAGAAAAGGTTATATTAGAATAGGAAAATAAGGAAATTAGTGCAACTGATGTGTTTAAGATTATTATCTATATGGTAATGGTACTCTTTTTCCGCAAGATCAATAAGTATGCATTAACTATAGTACATTTAAACTATATCAACATAATTTTTAGGTATACCTACACATTTTTGGTTTGATCATAATAGGCTGCCCTACTGAAACAAGAGCGTTATAATAAACATTTTTAGCTTGAACAGACTATAATTGCAATTCGCAATTTCGCAACTCATCATTTTGCACCTTACAATCCCCTCTTTCTCTCCCATCCCAGTGATTTTGCACTACTGAAGTCGTACTAAATTATA
>NW_022170249.1:70307173-70421449 GCF_008802855.1 Photinus pyralis
TCGTATGCGAAGACTATACAGGGTGCCTCTAAAAGGTCTGTACAACACGCTACCATAGGTTCTTTATAAAAATAGGCCGATTTGACCCAACTCACGTCTATCCAAAAGTGCTTCGGTAAGGCGCCATCGACCGCCAAAGATCTTTAAAAAAAATCGTACTTTTTATTTTATCGGAAGATGATTTTACGGATTTAAAATAAAATTCGGGATGTGAATGTAAAAAGGGTCTTTATGATATCATTTTTTTAATTGTAGCCGCTGTGTAGGTGGTATGGTAAAATAAAAAAACTTTTTAACGGTCATATTAACCGTTCTGAATTTTTACCCACAGGAAGACAGTTTATTTTCAAGCATTTTTTGTCTCTTGATGAATTTCATTATCTGTGATGGTTTACGAAAAAAAAAAATAAGTTTAGGTATGATCTGGGGTATGATGTATGGCAATGGGATCACTACCAATGCGATTGTTCATAGCCTACCTCTATTTCCAACTTGCACAGATATTTTCTATTGCAACATTCATACTTATTGTAAATGTCGTGCATCATTTTAGTTTTTTTTTTTCGTAAACCATCACAGATAATGAAATTCATCAAGAGACAAAAAATGCTTGAAACTAAACTGTCTTACTGTGGGTAAAAGTTCAGAACTGTTAATATGACCGTTAAAAAGTTTTACACCTCTTTAGATGTGGATGGCCAGTATTTTACCATCTACATAGCAGCTACAATTTAAAAAAATGATATTATGAAGACCCTTTTTACATGAGACATTCACATCCGTAAAACCATAAAAAATACGATTTTTTTAAGATCTTTGACGGTCGATAGCGCCTAACCGAAGCACTTTTGGATAGAGGTAAGTTGGGTTAAATTGACCTATTTTGATACCAAGAACCCATGCTAGCGCTTTGTACAGACCTTTTAGAGACACCCTGTACATGTATATTAAGATTTATCAATTTATGGCTTGAAAAGAAATTCCTAGAGCTTAGAATTTGGACTACAGCAAGGATTTTTTAGGTGTTTGACATAATGAAACCAGATGACATTGCTTTTGAAGCGAAGAAGGATCTTTTAATAGCCAATTTTGGCGAGTCTTATTTAAAAAAACATAGGCGTGAAAGAATGGCCTATTCATGCAGTAATAGAATGCGTGAACTTTCAAGGATATTATTAAATTTTCGCATGATAACCAATAATAATAAAGCTAATTTTAAAGATATATTGCATCCTAAACACTTCGATACTGTATTAATGGCAGTTCGGAAGATTAGTGGTTTTGACCACGAAAAGAAGTCATTTCAAACTCCAAGTTTGGCTATGCATCTAGGAACCTCATTAAAATTAGCATGCGATGAACTTACACACCTGGTATTAAAACAAAGTAAAGGTTTCAGATGTAAATCGGCGGAAGATGCCCAGGTTTGGCTTACGAATATTAAGAATTTTAAGAAACTGGTTGAATCGCGATGGACCATAGAAATTTCGTCTTTAGCTAATAAAGATCTTCAAGAAAAGCGTTGGAAAAAGCCGCTATTACTACCATTGGTGAGCGACGTGAAAAAGTTTAGAGACGAAGTGACTAAGTTGGCAAATGACTCCGTATCCCAGCTACTTTTAAAAGAGAATAAACGCGCATTTAAATTATTAATACAATGTGTCTTATCGTTACTAATTTTGTTTAATCGTCGCCGAATAGGTGACGTTCAATATCTTAAGATCAGCGACTACAAATCAGATAAAAAGAGCAACTACACAGATTTCGACCATGTACTTACGGATGTGGAAAGATCATTGACCCAAAAATACAAGAGAGTACTCAACAGCGGTAAAGGTTCGAGGGCTGTTGTCATACTTATACCTGAAGAACTGCAAAACATGATTAATGTTTTATTAGCGGAGAGAAACAAGTACATATTAGACTCTAACAATGACTATGTGTTTGCCATGCCCGACAGTACGATTAAATGGGGAAAAGGTGATGTGGCAATTCGGGCATTGTGCAAAAAAATTCAAATTGAAAACCCTAAAGCTATTTCAAGTAACAACCTGCGGAAACAGATTGCCACTGTAACCCAAATTTTAAGTTTAAAACCAGAAGAGGCAAAACAGTTTGCAAATTTCATGGGGCATACTCAAAAGACTCACGATGAGTTTTATGAGTAAGTAACAAGCAACGACTGAAACATCAGATATCATCTACTTACCTTTTTTAAATGTATTAGATTACCGGTTGACATTTACCAAACTGCAAAGGTGTCAAAATTGTTGATGATGATGGAGAAAGGATCTATGCCAATCGAATATAAAGGAAAGTCGTTGGAAGAGATTAATATAGATTTTAACCTAGAATATGCGGAGGAAGACAAAATTGACGGTAAATTTAGGTAGATTTCAGTTACTGTGAAACATTAAAATATTTATAGGCACAATAAATAAAAGAAGTGAGGAGCCTCCAGGATTTTATGCAAACGAAAGATCTATTGAGATTGTAAATACAGGATTTAATGGTATTATTTTTTGTTTCCACAACCTTCATTTACTTACCTATACTATTCTACCAATAAAGCCATCATTAGCACAATCGTAACTAAGGAATTTATTTGGCGAATAAATGTATTGATAGATGGATATTTCGGCTTTTTGGATCGGTTATTTTTATTTCAGTAGTAGCGGAATGGATTTCTCTTATGGCCGGTTGTATAATGTCAGTTTGAACCTCCGGTGGAAATCAACCTGCGGTTGAACGTCAATCATGGGCCTTATTTTCATCATGGCTGACATTTTATCCAATCACTGACGTTCAACCGCAGGTTGATTTCAACCGGAAGTTCAACCAGACGTTATACAACTGGCCCTTAATTTAAAACAATACTTATCTATACATTTAATACTTTTAGGTTCCTCTCCCCAAGAGGAATTATCATCAGGTACCATTGCCAACTAGCATTTATTGAAATTTAAATGTAATTGATATCGTTTTCAGATATAACTGTTGCAGCTAATGAAAGGTCTCGGACAGTACCGCAAATACCATCAGGTAGGTACCTAAATAAATTTTTGGTACACGCTCTCCAAAATTGTTACTTTCCGTATCCATTTGAGTCCGCAAAATAAATCTTTAACGGCCTACTTAAAGTGTGATAACTTCAGATAGAACATATAGGTAGAGTTTAGACTATTTTTTTAGAGCTTTTACCAAAAAATTTTGTATGTACCACGTACGCAAAACGTTTTAGCGCACTTATCTCATTATAGACTCGGCTCCTCTGTCGCCTCGTCTTTAATACCGATTTGTTCGCTCAAACGGTATTTTGCGTACTTGATACATAAATATCTATTAAACTAAGCCAAACACATTTTTTTTTCAGATTTACCGATCCATGCGTCACCAGAAACATCTCGGATAGTACAGGACAGACCATCAGGTACTTTCGATTATGAAGTAAGAAACCAAATATACATAGGTATCGCTTTCAGATTTAATTGACGCTGATAGTGTAGCTGAAGTTCCAAAGAGAAGTGGACAGAGAACCTGTAAGTATTAGCATAATTTGCTAACTACTACATTTAAATTTCCAGATTGGTCTAATCGGGAACTTCATTTATTAAAAAAAGAGTTCAGTGTCTACATTAATAAAGGTACCTATCCAGCAGGGAACGACATAAAGGAATTTCTTGAAAGAAATGGAATAAACAGAAGCGTCATTGTAACCAAATCAAAGCTACAACATTTGATTAAAACTAAAAAAGGACTATAAACTACAAGAAATGTTTCCTTTATTTTACGTAATAGAATACATTTTTATTTTATTCTTCCACAATGTTTGTTTTATTACTAGTTAAGTACAATTAATGTTGTGCACCTACAGTCGACAGACCTTATGCGGTAGTAAGTAGATTGATATACATTTGGTAGATACGCACCTAGATCTTCAACACATAGGTAGCTGCAAAACGAATGGCATAATTTGACTTACCCACGTGCATCATAGTATGAAACCTTGATGTGTTAAACAGGATATGCTATAGCTTTTATTGGTCCTTCTAGGTCTGAAGTTTAAGTTAAGTTGAGTTCGTAAAGCAGCTGCGGTCACTTAAAAATAAAACCTTTTAAATAAAATAAAAAGAACAAATGTAGAACTTACCTCCACTCCACGGTGTTCCAATGACAGTCGCTGTCAACACACGCCGGAACAGGGCTATTAACGGAGAAAAATATGACAAAATTAAAATATAATGATAATGATCATGTTCCACGACTACGATCACGATGAGGATGATGATAATGATGATGACGATAATGATGATAATGATCATGACGATGACGATAATAATGACAATGATAATGGTATGATAATCATCATGATGATGATCATGATAATGACAATGGTAATGATAATAATAATCATACACTAACAATGCCCATATATTGGAATCATGCCCTACGCTAGAACAATACCGCAGAATGAAGCGCATAAAAGGTGATGTAGCGACTACACTATCCGACTCTAACCTAAAAAAACGTCCTTAAGTATATAAAAACTATAAACAACATAAACAAAATCTAAACACATGCCTATAAATTATGAAATATAGAACTTACCCCCATGGTGTGCCAATGACCGTCGCTGTTGCCGCACGCCTGAACAGTGCCATAAATGGAGAAAAATATAATAAATAAAAAGAACAATTAATAATATATATGCCCAAACAGAAAAAAAATCCAATTATAGGACAAAACTTAATAAATACAAAGCCAAGCAGAAATAATAATATCATACAAAATTCTACAATGCAAAAGCCGTTTGGATTAGGGGATGGCGATATATCAAATTTACCATAATCATTGCAAAACATAGACTACAGCACTACTGCAGTTATGATAACGAAATGTGGGCCAATCAGTAGAACACAGTCCTATAAACGTGAAAAAAATTTTGGTGAAACGTTTTTTTAATTTATCATTATGTGCAACTTAGAAAATGCACTTCACATTAGTATCCCATACAATAATCGACTCAGTACATCTTGAACCCATGTACCTACACTTACCTTGCGATATGTTCGTTGACACCAAAATAATTAATTATGACACTCACTATAAAATATAGAGTAAAACGTTAATGCATTTACCCAAATGTTAGTAGTAAAGGTAGTGGCAACATCGCCGGAAGTGACAACGAGAGAGATATTACACATTTACCGGAAGTGAATTGGTAGAGAATATGACTGCAGTTATATATTATATATATTAAAAATAAACAAGCGAAATCGCTTCCCCTCTTTAGAAAACTTGATAAAGCACATCCCCCTAAACTTATTAATAGACTGAAAAAAAATCTAGGTGTATTTCTTTTGGTGGAAGTCAGGTCGGCCAGTTTGTGTAACGGAAGTGACTACTTATTGCGTATATGTATATATAATTATCATTATATATAGTATTAATATATATATATACCACAGGGTGATCCTATAGTACCTGCCACCGTTTGGGAGCGTATAGGGGGTGCCTAGGGGAGTATTTTGATATAGGACACTTGGGGTCGGAAATCTAAAATAAGGGCGCCAGAACCAAATTTATCTTCTGGAATTTCACGCCTGTATGTAGGCAACCCAACCGACCGACGTTTCGCGCGGAGCGATGCAGAGCGAGTTAGCGCGAGGAAGCGACATGGGAGGGAAGGAGGGAAAACGACAGTCAAAAGCAATAACGTTTACAAGTGTTCAACGTGGCCACCGTTGTTCTCAATGCACTTCCTACATCTAGCCAACTATTATTATACTATTGCCATAGTGTTTATTCACTTGATACGCGTCGTTGCAGACGGGATTTCGTGGGTTTAAACAAAATTCTGATCAAGTGTCAGCCACACATCGCCGCCTGAGATCGCTCCGTGTGCACCGCCGGCCGGTTGGGTTGCCTACCTACAGGCGCGAAATTCCAGAAGGTAAATTTGGCTCTGGCACCCTTATTTTAGATTTCCGACCCCAAGTGTCCTATATCAAAATACTCCCCTACGCACCACCTACACGCTCCCAAACGGTGGCAGGTACTATAGGAATCACCCTGTATATATATATATATATATATACCTTAACATGTGCGGAAGTAACCCGACTGTAACTGAATATTAAAAAATAGCACACCAAATGGTAAACAAACGTCCGATATAGCAAAACAAAAACGTTTAACACTAACATATTACCATTTTTCTATCGTGGGTTTGGCTACCGTGAAGCTGGCCCGACCCAATCGGAATATTACGAAGGCGTCTAAGGGACACAGTATTTTTTTTGTTTCCTATACATTCCAACGCAAAATTTTGTGTTATAACTAGAGAGCGGATATCTAGGTTTTATGCTTATCGTGAGTATTATAAGCACGCCAAAACTATTCAAAATATTAGACCTAATTTCGCATTTTGATTCATACCGACCATACTTTGTTATGCTTTTTCAGCTTTTTTTTAAAGAGAAATGCTTATTGACGTTAATATGCTTATTTAATGCTTTTTTGCTGATTCTATGAAAATAAAAGACTGTTAACACGTTCACCTGCACGCAGCGATTACAGAAGTTACACCGAGACGCGTAAATCACAGCCACACAGCTGTTCATCAAATTCTACTGGCGCTGCATTTACTAAGGAGTGAATCATACCGCGTTATTGTTAGTGAATGAACGTTCCTGTGGTTTGCAGACCATTTTCTTTTATCTATTAGTCACCTTTATTAGGGAATAATGCCAAAACAAAAATCCACACCGGATGAATGGATAAGGGGTTTTCCTGAATTAAAAATCGAAAATGGTAGAATATTTTGCAGAGCTTGCGTTAAAACGGTGAGTGTTTGTTTAATTTTAATAGGTAAGTAGCTAATAAGAAAATAATTCTGCATAGATACAAAATGATAAAAAATATAACGTCACGCAACATGTACAAACCACTCTTCATGTAGAAAGGCGGAAAAAATTTGAAATTGAAAAATCCAAACAACAAACATTAGTGGAATCTGTTGCATCCTCTTCGCGACAGGACGAACAATTCAAGTTTAATTTTGATTTATGTGAAATGATGATTCAGGCCAATATACCTTTAAAGAAGTTGGAAAACGGCCCGTTTCGTCAATTCCTGCAAACCTATTGCAATAGGCACATCCCGGCTGAGACTACTCTTCGCAAAAATTACGTGGAGCCCGTGTTTCTACAAGTATATAGAAAAATTCAGCAATTAATCGGAAACAATTATATATGGTTTGCGGTGGATGAAACCACCGATAGTTGTGGTAGATATGTAGCAAGTTTAATAGTTGGCGTTTTAAATGAAGACATTGCTACACAAGGGTATGTGGTGAGTTTGAAAGAATTGCCAAAAACGAACAGTGATACAATAACTCGATTTGTCAATGAAAGTCTTACATCATTGTTTCTGCCAAATGCTGTGCCTACAACTAAGATTTTATTGATGATTTCTGATGCCGCGGCGTACATGTTAAAAGCTGGACGCAATTTAAAAATTTTGTACGAAAGTTTAATTCACTGTACATGCGTCGCACATGGGGTAAACAGAGTAGCAGAAACTGTACGGCTACAATTTCCGGAAGTTAATAAATTAATTTCCAACGGTAAAAAAATTTTTGTAAAAGCACCACTAAGGGTACAACAATTTAAAGAAAAATTCCCAGATTTACCCTTACCCCCAGAACCAATTTTAACCCGATGGGGAACATGGCTAGAAGCGGCTTCCTACTACAGTACATACATTAACCAGTTCGAAGAAGTCGTTACGCAATTTGATGCAGAGGCTACCCAATCCGTTAAGAATTGCGTAAATATTTTTCAAAATAAAAAGTTGCGTCAAGATTTGGCATTTTTAAAAGGAAACTACACCTTTATATGCACTGTGATAGCCAAATTAGAGAAACAAAGTGTACCGTTAGTTGAATCAACTGGCATAATTCAAGATTTTAAAGAACAGATCCAAGCAGTACCAGGACAACTTGGGCGTGTCGTCCATGGAAAATTACAAGATGTCTTCAATAAAAATAGTGGATTTGAAGTTTTATTAAAAGTAGCTCGGGTGTTACAAGGTGAATTTGTGGAAGATCTAGACATAGATACTACAATTGTACCAAAATTCAAATTTGCACCAATAACTAGTGTAGATGTTGAACGCAGTTTTTCTACTTTAAAAAACATACTTAGCGAACGTAGAAGAAATTTAACAATGCAACACTTGGAACAATTTGCTATTATTCACTGCTTTAAAGAAAACGAATAGAAAATAATACATGCATATGTCTTTATTTGTATAAAACTAAGATTTTTGGAAATTTTGTTCTGCTTTTTATATGCTTTTTACTGTAAAAATAAAACTTTTTTGGCAATTTTGTTGTGCTTTTTATGTGCTTTTTCTAAAATGTTTTATGCTTATTAATCCGCTCTCTAGTTATAACACACTATTTACAATAGTTATAACACAAAATTTTGCTCTATAACACAAAATTTTGCGTTATATCGCAAAATGTTGTATTATAATGCAAAATTTTTTCATTAAAGTACAAAATTTTGCATTATAACACAAAAATGTTATGCTAAAAGGTGTTTAGATTGCGGTGTATATATATTTTTAGGAGCAACTCATTTTTTTAGCAGTTTGAGATTTTGCGAAGTTCTTACCCAATTCATTAATGGGTTTAAACTTTTGAAAATGTACGATATTATTAAAAAAGATGAGCTAAAATTTAAAGTGATGTTCTGCTATGAAGAGAAGCCGGTAACTGCTGCTGATATTAACAGACTTTTTTTTATTGAATCTCTTCGAAGAAGGCTCAAATAAACGAGCTCTAGAAAGCAGAGCATTATGCTATTTCAGGGAATTTGTTACTGATTGCGATGGTAATTTTTATTTTAACAATATTATACAGAAAATATTTTTTCGCCCTTAATGCAAATTACTCTATTTTTATTTTACAGAAAAGACGGTAGACTGTAAAACGGAAGATATCCTTATGTTTGCTACGGGACTGAAAAGTGAACCACCGTTAGGATTTCCTCAACGGCCTACTATTAAGTTCTTGTATGAGAGTCATGAACTTCTACCGAAAGCCAACACGTGTGAGATGTCTCTATCACTTCCAACTGTCCACCAAAACTATAAGGAATTTCAACGTTATCTCTTATGGGGTTTTCATGAAGGGATGGTTTTCGGATTTGAATGAAGTTATATATTTTTTTTACTTATTATGGTTTAAGTCGTTTTTGAGAATCTATATTTATTTATTAGTGAAAAATCACAACTGATACTTTGCTTTTAATGTAGTGCAATTACTCTTTGAATTCTGTTAATCTACATTAATTTTATTTTGGGGTTGTATTAATTATTTCTATTTTTATATTTTATATTTTTTCTAAAAATTTGTGTTGACAATAAAAGAACATTTTTTAACTTACTGAAAAGAAGAGTGATACATATTTGTAATGTTTATCTTTTATTTAATAAATACGTTTTTAAATTATTCGTTAAACTTATTTAATTAGTCTATTCGCTCGATACATGATGCCAAAGGTAATTTTTTTCATTTATTAATAGAGATAATAACTACTTATCCAACAATCAGGCATGTTTTCATCCAATTTATTCAAAACATACATTAGTGCGTCTCAGTAAAAATTTCCAAATCGTATAAATGAACTTTCTAAGTGGGTGAAAACGCGCCTCTACAAAAACAATAATAGTCCAGTATTAAGAAATTAGATGGTATACTTTTTCTCGAAGATCTACATATAGTTTCACAGCATCGTAGGAATCATTACAGGAAGAATTAAAATCATTTTCTAAAATTAATTCCTTACACAAATCTTCAACATCCTGGTTGCATGATGTTCCAATAAATACACACTCTTCGTCTAAACAATTAATCATATTTGGCGGAATCCGAACTAACGAGTTTTGGGCACCATAAAGACTGGGTACTTCCAACATCATTAAGGACCGTCCAACTGGTGATCTGCTGTTTCTAGTGTGTCGTATTTTATGTGTATTCCATAACATAACTTCATTTAACTCATCCTTAAAAGAAAAAACCGACCAAGTAAGGGCAGGTACCAAAAACTTACTTTTTTTAATAAAATGTTGTATAGTCGAGTATACAAATACGAATAGGTAATAAACCAAAAATGAAAAAGTTTTTACCTGAATTATTTTTAGAAAACAGAATTGTATAAGAGATTTATCAACGAAAGTTCCGTTGAATAATCCTTCATCCTTTAATGAATCAAACAAGTTCATCCAGAATTGTGCATTTTGTTTACCTACGTAGAATGGACCACCAGGATTCGATTCTCTGGTTTGCCGTACTGCGACCATATAGGAAAGCAGGCTTGTGGTTCTCGTCTGTTACAAATAGCTCTCTCAAAACCTTTTGTATTTTTTCACAAACCCCATTTTCGGTGCCCATATCGGAACGTACTGTCATTGGAAAACCTCCCAAAGCTTTAAGGGAATTTACATAATACCCGGCCACTACTTTGGAGTCATTGGATGTGCGTCCTGCGTGCAACCATATGATGTACCGGGAAAAACCGTCAACTGCACCGTTAATACAAATTCCATAAGGTTTTAGCTTGTCATATGAGTCCATATGCCAAACGTTAGGGCCGCTATTGTTATATTGTCTTCGACGAAGTCGTTTTCGTCTGCGTACATCCACTCCCATTGGATCAAGCAGTTTTAAATGTTCTCTTACAATATCTTGGGTGACCGTTAATCCACGCTGAATACATTTCAAATGCATCCAGCGATATCCGTGCAGTTGACCAGATGTCACCAGTTGATCTTCAATAAAATTAGCGACACATTCAAGGCTTGAGAAATGTTTACGTCTAAACAAGTTCTTTTTCTTCAATATGCGTTTAAGAGTTCTGGGATGTACTGTTGTGTTGTGAATGTTAGTCAAAAGTGTAATGATTTCCTTTTGTTGCAATCCTAATCCGAAATAATTTTCAATAAGCTGATCCCTTACTTCAATTTTTACGCTCACCTGTAAGCAAGAATAGGACACGAAAACAGGAATGTTTATAGAACTGCTGATACATCATACCTATAACCACCAACCTATTCTTAACATTTTTAGTTTATTGTTTGGATGATATTTTCACATTGGGTTTTTGGTTCTTTCGTATAACATAACAAACATAAATATGAGATCCTAAACATCTACCTATTGGCTATTGAAAAGTCAACGTTCAAACAGTACCTAGCGGAGAGCAAAATGTTCACTTAAATTGTAGCACCTGAGGTAGTAGTTGTAACTTCACACATTATTAACGAGCTCCTAGCGAGTTTATCTGTCTGTCCGTTAGCACGATGTCTCAAAAACGAATGGACCGATTACGAAGAAATTTTGCAAGTGGATTCTTCATCATATTTGTAGATCGGAGTTCGTGAATTGGCCATGTAGGTCAAAAAATAAGGAAGACCCTTTTGACATCTCCGTTAATCATGAACCGTACTGAATGAAATTCAAACTTGTGGAGATCGTTTGCTATATATTATTTCCCTTTTATTATTATCTTTATTAATAATAATAATAATAACTTTATTGTCTGTGATCAAGTACCTTGACATAGACATCGTCATACATTATTACTTTAAAATTCAAGTACTTATTTAAAACATAAGGCAGTTTCTATTCAAATTGCTTTGACATAGTTACATATGGACTAGTTACGATATAAAATTGATTTAGATTGATTTATAAAATGCAGGCATAAAGTAGGTAGCTGTTTCTTAACTCTTTTGTTTGCTTACTATGATATGTTTGTTTATTTTGATAATTAAAAAATGTGAGTATGAATATCTTATGATCCCCCAAATTGGCTCGGTTTTTTTATTGTACCTTGGTGCAATGTAAATTTTTTATTACATATTATAACCTATACTTACCTTGATAGTGAGTGCCACACAATACACTGCTTACGAAGCACCACTTCCAAGCACCTGCTATTTCATAACTTACTGTTACGAAGTTGAAAGACGGGAAATTTCGTGTTATAGGTGAACACAATATTTTGCATCGTAACACAAAATTTTGCATTAAAGAATAATATTTTGTGATATAACGAGAATTTTTGTGTTATATCGCAAAATTTCGTCTTATAACGCAAAATTTTGTATCGTAACGCAACATTTTGTGTTATAATACAAAATTTTGCGTTGGAATGTATAGGAAACAAAAAAAATACTGTGTGCCTTTGACGCCTTCGTAGAATATTGAAAAATCATAAACAATTTAAATTTTAGTGCAAAATATAGTGTAAATCACAATTTAATGTAATTTATCGTTCGTATAATATTTCGCATATTGCAATATCAACGTTGCTATAAGTATTTTACAGTTATGCAATATACCCAACTTACCCAAGTCGTAGAACGCTTTTAAAAACACCTAGGGAAATAAAAATTATAAAAATGGGCAACGGCAGTTATTGGCATAATTGGCTAAGAAGGGGCATCTGTAACTCTATCTGATATTACCAGTTCAACTAAGGTGTAATTAAGCTTTAATATAGATGGCTTGCCTATCTACAACAGTTCAAAGATGGAATTTTGGCCTATTTTGTGTTTATTAAACAACAGACCAAATATGAATCCTTTCGTAGTATTGTGGTACTGGTAAACGACCCAGTGTGAAAGACTTTCTGGCACCTTTTGTAGAAGAACTAAAACTCCTTTTAGAAAATGGAATTTCTATTAATGCAAAAAATTGTAGTATAAAAATTAGATGTTTTATTTGTGATACGAAATAGGTATTAATTTTTTGATTTACAGGCGTTAATTTTAATGCTTATAATGGTTGTACAAGATGCACTGTAATTGGGGAGTATAGCCAGGAATCTCATCGTATGAGTTTTCCTCGTATTGATGCACCAAAGCGAACCGATGCGAGTTTTCGCCAAAGGACTGACGTTGATCATCATAAGGAGAATAGCCCTGTAGAAGAATTACCCATTAATATGGTGGACGACTTCCCAATGGGCGATTCCTTGCATTTGGTCCATTTAGGCAGGACCGTCCCGAGGCTAATAGGCGCCCGGAGCGAGATTTTAATCAGCACCCCCCACCCTCCATAAAGGTATTTCTAGATATTTTTATAAGAATGTATTTTAGAAGCGCCACACATTTATTTTGTGTTTTATGTTTACAATAACAGTTACATATTATGTAGGAAATATAATCACTGTAATTCAAAACTAAAAAATAATAAGTTTAAACACCTAAAGGGATTTTCCTTGCTTTAGCTTTCGCAAAAGATGTTAAAATTTTGGCCCATTAAATTTAAATATTTTCTAAAAACAATAGCCTAATGTAAGCTAAGTTACATTCTTTTTTCGTCCCATAACCAATCCGGCCCCTTTTTCCTTTTAATTTTCAAATTTTTCAAGTTTCCCGCTTTTGCCCCTTCCCTTCAGTTACTTAACCTGTCGTCTTTAGTTAGCACATTTCACTTTGCTTGTCAAGATGGCTGTGTCCATCTCGTCTCCTTTAATTTCTTTAATTTAAACAATTGTTTTATAATATGTGAGGACAAAAAGTTTTTAAATTTTTTAAATTGTTAATATTGTTATTGTTCCCATGTTCTAATTAGTAATTTTTTCCCGTAAGTATAACTATTTTCTAGACTCGTTTTTAACACATGTTTTACAGCATATTGATTACCAAATGTACCATTTTAAAATGTAATTTTCAACCACCTTTATATGTTCCTTTAAATTTAAGGTAGGTCACCTAAGGTTAGTCATTGTTTCAAATTATAATATTTCAGCTTGATAATGACCTTCGGGTCGAAACTATAGTCGCTGTCACCTAATGCCTTTAATCTAATACCTGAAATAATTAAAAGAAGTATGGGGAAGGTTTAGTGTCTTTATCAATCCACTTAATGTTAAAATGTCTTTAAAATCCAACATCATTTCCTATGGATAAAATAGCCAAAGCATTTAACCTTTCCTGTGTCATGGTAGATCGAAGAAAAGTTTTAATCAGTTTCAAGTTACTAAAACTTCGCTCAGCACTCGCCACAGTCAGAGGGATGGTCAGCATTATTCTCAGAGCAACCCACAAATTAGTAAATAGATCTTTTGGTCATGAGATTTAATACTTTTTAGGATCATGATGGGAGAAAGAACTTTATTTGTTTTATCTTCATTGTGAACGATACTTTTAACATTAATAATTTCATTATACAAGTCTTTTCCATTTATGTCACTGATATTATCAAATGTTAGAAATTCTTGAAGTTTTAGACAACACTTCTGCAGCTCCTCTTTGTCCAAGTCATACAGGAAACCCCATAAAGAATGGTGCTTGTTTAGCTGTTCCGTTTGTTCCCTAAGAGATGTAGTCACACTATCGACCAGGGGCAAGAAAACATCTCTCTTAAAATGTTCTTCCGGAGTGCCGCTAATTTCGTCAGGCCCTTCATACGAAAACTGCTTTTTTTTCTTCCTCAATGGTTTGGTCGGGAAAATTGGTTCAATTTCATTAGCTTCAGCAATTCTTTAGCGGTAATGACTGCGTCTACAAGCCCCTTTTCTCGGAAAGATGCAAGGAAGGCTTTACAATTATCAAGCACATTCCACTGCCCGTCCAATGTAATCCTATGGAAATTCAGTGTCCAGTTGTCACGTCCTTGAAACGTACGTACTTCACCATCCTATGGGACGTCCATCGATTTATACCTTATGGATGCACGTTGATGTATGTTTTATGGATATCCGCCGATGTCCCTGCGTTTCAAGACTGTCTTGCTATGGTCATCAATTGAACCAGTTTAAACAATGGCTTTCTTTATGTATATATTGCTGTGTTATTTTGTCTGGCAGGACGAAATTTTGGGATTCTTAACTAGAATGGATAAGGGCGGTTTCAATATAATTAATTTTCTTAATCTAAATTTTTGTTTTGTATCGTTCGTTAAGTACATCAACAGAAATTATTGTTATGAAAAAGAGGTCAAGGTTTGTATTGTTTACATTTTAATCTCATTTTTGATTTTATTTACCGTAGATTTCTGAGAATTTTATATCGCTTTTATTCTGTTATCATTGTAAACGCTTAATTTAATTGACAGGTGGACGTTATTTATCGCCTTTTCATTGTATTTAAAAGATAGAAAATTCTATTTTTCCTAGTATTTTAATTTTGTGTTATCTCTTAATGTCGGTTAAAAATTGATTATAAAAATAATTTCTACCTCTAGTTTAACTTACGTTAGTGGGGAAATTTTCTGTTGGCAACTGCTTATCATTGGCTGTTTTAATTTGTAATTTTGGAAGAAGGGTTTCCACCTTAAATAGAACGGACTGAGAAGAGGAAGGGATTTTTGCCAAGTTCAGAGCGGAACTACGTTTGTTTGAGATTGAAATCAGCATTTTGTTGAAGTTTTGTTTTGGGAGTTTTGAAGTTTTTATCGTCAGTTTGTTGCCAGTCAGGGCAGTTTTTGGTTTGAGTGAAGATTGTTTATTTCGCTTCGGCGAGTTACCGCAGTAGTTTGGATTGTGTAGAGGCCAGCCAGTTTTGGAAGTTGGTGGAGTGATGAGTACTCAGGTTTGATTACGCTTAATTAGGTAAGCACTGTTAATTAATGCCATGTCAATGGACAGTAGTAAACCTTGTCAGAAACCGTCGAGAGAGGTGTCCACAGAGGCGCTCTAATTTTTCTAGTTGTTTGCAAGTTGTCCCAGATTTTTAAGATAACCACAGGAGCCGCAATTAATTAAAAACCGGATTATTTTCTACCGCGCTCGGTACGAGCACCGCCCGGCTTTGGAAATTCCATGTTCCACTTCTACCAAAATGGGTTTCCTTTAAAAGGAAAACGCTCAATTTGGGAGGGATCTTTTCTGCTTCATACTTTCGAGTTGTAAGTACGCCTTTTGATTTTTCTAATTTGCGAAACCTTATCATTCCGAATCCACCGAAACCCTTTTGCTTTACCGTTTTACCGTTTGAGCGACCGTAAGTCAAATCGTTGTCCTTTCCTTTTCACGACCGTTTTGAGTTTCCCTTTTTGCACTACCGTAACTTTTGCTACCGTTCCGCTAAGCTTCATTACCGCCTTACGCTTACCGTATTTTCTATCGATAGTGTTATCACCGTTTGGCTGAATTTATTACCACCGTTGATTACAAAGGTAAGCGCTTAATTTTCATTTACGTTGATTAAGGGGGGGAAGTATATTCTGTTCTCCTTGCTTTTCCGCTTTTCTTTCCCCTAGACACCGCTAATTGATTTGTGCTTTATTGCTTTATTCCCTTTAGGAAATTTACCGTCCGGGCCGTCGGCCATATTTTGTTTTAGATAAGCCGGAAGTGACCGCCGCCATTTTGTGGTGAACTCTTACCGATCCCTGGTGTATTCCGTTCTCCACTAGAGGATACCCGGAGGCTTTCCACCCCGTCCGACAAGA
The DNA here is from genome assembly GCF_008802855.1 of Photinus pyralis. Taxonomy (NCBI): domain Eukaryota; kingdom Metazoa; phylum Arthropoda; class Insecta; order Coleoptera; family Lampyridae; genus Photinus; species Photinus pyralis. The sequence continues at coordinate 70,323,648 of NW_022170249.1, forward strand.
CCGCCCCTTTCCCAAGACTTAGGGGGTGCAGATAAGTCTTGGTGGCGCCCGAGAGACCGACCGACCGTCTACTGTGTGATCATTGAATTGTACAATTATATTATTGTTCGATAATTAAAGGAACTTGAATTAATTGTACTTTCATCATTTAAGCTACCGTTCGTGCACGAGCTAAGGGGGAAGTTCGTCGCAGCGGCTGTACCGGCTTCCTTAATAAAGGTAACTTAAGACCCTTGACTCAACTCAAAATCACTGGGTTGGAGGTTAATTGTGACCAGGGTAAATAATGAAAAGCAATCCGACCGGCAAAAGGAGGACTCACCTCGACTACGTCGATTTCCTCACATAACGGTCGCGCCTGACCTGGAAATGTCTCTTGGGGCGCCCCTTGTAAGCATCCGTCTCCCCCGAGCGACGGATAGGGCGTTGTCTGTTTTCCGCCGGCTGATGCGTTTCGTTCGTGGGTCTTCTAATCCATTTACCACCCCTTTGTTTGGGGACAGACCGTTGCATCGGTCTAACCTTTAATTCGCTAGCCGTGTTGTTAATGACTTTTGCCGCTTTTATCTTATCTGGAAAATCCTCCCCAAAGAGAAAGGTGTCAAAATCTGAATGCTCACTAACTCCTTAATGGGTTTATTAAGTATCGGATTTATTAAGAATCTACGACGAAGCGATTCGCTATAAAAAAGATCCGCAAGAATACGACCCGCATCCGAAAACGCTGACAACAGCTTGCTTTTCAATTCAAGCGAACAGAATCCGGCTCATTTAAAAGTGACGTCAGTCCTTTTCCTAAGGCCGATAACCCTCTGCTTAAATGCGTTTGATGCTCCAAGCGAGACTTGTCTCTATTTATGTAACCTTGCGACATGACTGCCAAAATTTCGGGGTTAACCGAAGGAGGAGTAAGACCTTCACAATTTGTCTTAAACAAGTAATTATCCAAGAGCTTGGATTTCTCCTGTTCTGAAAGGCCGTGCCTTAGAATATGATTCCATCGTGAAGAAAGAGCGGGGTGGAAGTTAAACGTGTTTAGTTCGCCTCGCTCCGGATCATCTCCTAAACAATTTAGGACCTCGTCCGATAATTTAACGTCTTTCACTTATGACTAGCACGTCACCATTGTCCCCCGCACATTCGGCGAAATTTCCGGCGACAATGGAGCCGTTGACGGCAAGGGCGTAGGGGAGCCGAAACCGTCGCGACCTTCGTCGCAAATAGCGTCTACCGGGCCCCATGGACGCCGGCTTTCGCTTACACAAAGAGTACCCGTATCCCGCAGATCTCGGCGTACACCACGTTCCGGGACAGCTAAATCTGAACCCGAGCTACACGAGCCTCGGCTCACAGACAGTTGTCGATGACGACCATCGGCTGAACTGCCCGCTTCCCTTGAACGTGGACCTGGAGAGCGCGATCGACCACGGCGATCTCGCTTCCTCCTTTCTAACGTTCGTTCCAATCTCTTAAGGCGCTTTAGAAGTTGCCTTTTGGAAAGGTCGTCCTCCGATCCGCTGGAGCGATCCCTTTTTTGTTTATGTTTCCCCATACTACAAAAAATTGAATTAGATATCAATACTTACGTCGCTTACAGGAAGTAAGCGAACCCAACCTTGTTTGCTTAGCACAAGAAAACGAATAATGATAGGAGAGGTATGCGCACAGCAGGAACTGGGGAGAGTGGGAATTTCTTCTTTAAACCTTGTGACATTGGCATCTAGAGAGCGTACTACATAGTAAATAATAATTATATCTTCGGACTGGACACCGAAATATAATACTAGATATATTGTGTCACGACGTTTAAGACCCACACCATCTTGTAAGTAGCCTTTTGGTGCTAGTTTGACGTTGTCAAATTCTTTAAAATTTTACCCTTCGTCCTGCATTTCCAGACCACCAGGAGCAGGTTTCTAGTTTTACTGTACGGCTTGGAATTACCGAAAAGTAGTGGCGCCTAAATTCTATGAGCAATATTTTCTTTTAGTATCGTCGAACCACCCACACCACCGATAGCAGCTGGGGCCGTAGTGCTGGATTTATTTCTTTTTCTTTCAGATTTTCTTCGTCACAAAAAAGAGCACTAATTTTCACATTCACGTTGTAGACCGTGCACAACAAAACAGATTCTACAACATTCCAAAATACAGAGCGGCAGGTATCCCCCCCCCCCCATACAATGTTATGTTCAACTTTAAATTTAAATAAGTGTGGACATCACTAAATTTTATAATCTAGTTGGACTGCTTAACAATATTGACAATGAGAGATTTCTTCTACAAATGAGCTTGGGAAAAATTACAAAACATCCAATTGGTCATTGCACAATTACTTAATACCCTAAAAAGTTGCATCATTTCTGAAATTGAAAGACGTGGATAAATTTACGGGGCATTGTTTCCATCGAACAGCGGCAACTCTGTTAGTAAATGCCGGCGGAGACACTCTTCAATTAAAGCAATTGAGAGGGTGGAAATCTGCATCATTTGCAGGTTGTTATGTTGATCAGCCTCTTCATGGCCATTCATGGATCTTTGTACAATTCTTAGGAATCATTTCACAAAAAAAAAGTGTCCGTCTTTAATGAACGTGTTGAATTCAGCGACTTGCAACAATTCGAGAACGAACTGATCAAACACTTCTTCAGGTGCGAAGTGTAAGGGAAATAAGACAAAAAAAAGTGTATTTTGGGGTAATTGTGGCTATTCAAGCGAGGATAATGCGGGTCGGCCACCGTTACCCCGAATAATGGTACCAAATTTTGTACGTACATTTAAAATCTATCTACAGATGCCAAATGATTATATATATATATATATATATATATATATATAATATATATATATATATATGTATATGCCATTACGCAGTATCTGCATTTACACTTGTAACTTAAGTTTCCTACATAACTATAACACAAGACACAAGATTATATATCACAGGCATGGTCATAAAAAGCTTTTACCGACGAACAGAATTCCTCAAAGGTGTAAAAGGCCTTTTACAGAAGATATTTCTTTATACAATCTTTAAACACTTTTGCGGGGAGGCTTCTAACATTTACAGGCAACGAATTATATAATGTCTTCGTTTCATATTCACAGCCGTTCTGGGACGTTGTCAGCCGGCAGTATTGGATACTTAAATTATCCTTATTACGGGTGTTGTGCATTCCATTTGAGACTGTTAACGCTATCTCTTGCGTAGCACAAGTCTTGTAAGATGTATATGGAGGGGAGCGTAAATATTTGTAAATACACACACACACACATACCCTCACCCTCACACACACACACACACCCTCACACACACACACATATATATATATATATATATATATATATATATATATATATATATATATATATATATATATATATATATATATAACCTTGAAATCAGAGTATAAAAGGTGTGATCCACGTGAAAACTTCAGTATGTTCCAGTCGTTATTAGTGAAGGAACTTTACACGACATACACACTCTCATACCTTCTGCTGTTATTAAGTATGTGTCCATGTGAGAGTAAAACTCTCGAGAGTCGCTCTCGAGAGCTTTGCTCTCAAGTGGACAACGATTTGAGAGCTACTCGCTGCGAGCGATACGTTACTATCCGACAGTAACTCGCAGCGATATCTAGAGTACGTGGAAGTGGAACCGACCGCCTCTCGATAGTGGACTCGCAGAAGTCGAAACAATTTCGTATAGTTGAGAGTGCTGTCAAGTTAACATGTCGAAAAACTGGAGTAAAGACGAAGTGTTGGAATTGATACAGTGCTACGAAGAAAATGAGATGTTATGGAATACTCGATGTACAGAGTACAGAAATCGAGAGAAAAAACAGGCACTCCTGAGAGAATTTGCTATCCAATTTAGTTGTAGTGCGGAAGAAATTCAGAGGAAATTGCACAATTTAAGAAATCAGGTAAGTTTATAATAATGATTCCTCTGTTTGATATAATTTATTTCTGAATTGGTTTATACAGGTTTCCCAAGAATTGAAAAAAATGAAGAAGAAAAAAAGTGGCGCAGGTACCGATGAAAATTATACTACAAATTGGCCTTATTTTACTGCGTTAAAGTTTTTGATTCCTACTCTGATACCAAATCAAACTGAATCAAACAGAAGTGAGACTCGCTCATCCATTGAGACACAGCCAGTCAAAGAGGTAAGTGAGACACGTTCTTTTTTAATATTCGTATTTATTATGATTATCAACATCTACAAATTAAAATACATTTTATTAAATATGTTGATATTGCCAATCTACTTCACCTGAAGGGGTCATAAAGTCTTCTTTAAATTCATCTCTCACTAGTTTCTGTGAAAGCGTACAATTATTTCGCTTTCCTTTTTGCAATGGAAAGTATGAGTTATTGGGAATTTCATCTCTCCAGGAACCTGGTATTAGAGTATGCGTTTCAGTATTTTCTGTATCAATCAAATCTTGATGTATATAGTTGCCTTTCAAAGTTTTGTCTGACAATAAGTAATTATGGAGTGCGCAGATTGCTTGCACGGTTGTTGAAACTGTCTCTGGGGCAAGCGCAATAGGTTTTCGCAAAACTCGAAATTTATTGGCCATTATACCAAATACATTTTCAATTATTCGTCGAGCTCTCGACAGTCTGTAATTAAAAATACGATTAGGAGCTGGTTGATTCTGATAAGGATACGGCTTCAACATGTACGGTTTCATAGCAAAAGCATCGTCGCCAACAAAACAGTATGGAACAGGATCAGTTCTACCAGGGAGAGGTGTAGGCTCGGGTAATTCAATACTTCCATCTTCAAGTCCTTGATGCAAAGAACTATTTTGGAATACCCCACCATCCGAAATTCTTCCATTACATCCAACGTCAAAGTATATTAGTTTATAACTTGCATCAGCAACGGCCAATAGAATAATACTATAAGTTCCCTTGTAGTTAAAATAATGACTGCCAGAGTTATGCGGATTTTGTATAGAAACCTGTTTTCCATCAACTGCTCCTACACAGTGTGGAAAATTCCATCGGGAGTTGAATGAATTAGCTATGCACAACCACTCATTTTTTGTGTTTGGAAACTGAAAAAAAAATTTAAATGAAAAATTTAGTTGAAAATAAAATGATGTCGTTTTCTTTTTTCTTTTGTTCCAGATTGAATCACAACTTGATGAGGAAATAAATGTTGTTGGAAACGAAAATACCAACATTACAATTGAAAATAAACAAAAGAAGCGGAAACGTGAGAAAACAGATGTTGATGACCAACTGTTTCGATCAGCAATACAAACCCTGCAAAAACCTCCAGATGAGGATGAGATTTTCGGGCAATATGTCGCGATGGAGTTGAAAGGGATTACAAATGATTTTCTTAAACGAAAACTTAAAAGTGCAATTAGAAGGTCCGTTAATCAGATCGTCGATGAATACGATATGCACATGTATGGAACGCCTTCCACGTCATCAGCATCATTGCCAACATCACCGGCACACGAAGACAGTTCATCATGTGCAGGTTTATTTAAAACATTTACTGAATTGTGAATTATTGGATTTTTGTATTAAACTTCTTGAATAAAAGCCTAAACATTTAATATAAACTTATACCTTTAAGTAAGACTCCTTCAGCATTTCATAAATTGCCACAGTTACTTCCTTTACAATTCTGCCAATTGTGCAAACTGGAATCCGAAATAGATATTGAAGGCTGCTGTAAGAATCGCCTACAAAATGAATTTTCATTGATTCTACGTAGTGATATGTATACATCGGTACTTACCTGTTGCTAGAAATCGAAGGGTAACCATAACTCGTTCATAAACGGGTATCGCCGAACGCATTATTGTGTCTTGTTTAACAATTTGAGGCCCTATTAAATTTATTAAGAATTGAACTTGAACTGCACTCATGCGAACAAAATTTCGAAATTGCTGGGCATCTTCAATATGGAGCTCGGCTATTAATGTAGAACAAGCACCGTGTTTTGCTCTACGTTCAATCCAGGGCTTAACCCAGCACTTTTTTCCCACTTTCGCCATTTCTCTTTTCTTTTTATAAATAATAATAAGAGCAGCAAGTTTTTCTTTATTACTGTTCATCCTGAGAGTCACGCGAAAACTGATCATGTGGACACGATTCTGAGAGTAGATTGTGCGAGGACTATCCGACAGTTGCTCTCAAGTACTGTCGGATAGCAAAAATTCCTGAGAGTGATCTCACGTGGACATACACCTGAGAGCAGCTATCGAGAGTTACTATCAGAAAAACTCTCACATGGACACGTATTAGCGAAGGACATTACTCTCACACCTTCTGTTATTAGCGAAGGATACATCATCTACAACTAGTAGTCATGAAAGACCAATTCATCGTTGTCATAGAAAGTACAGTGGCAATCAAGTATAATGCGATCTACACCAATAAGCCTTAAGAAAGAAAAGAAGCATCTTCGGCGAACCATAAACCAAGTTCTTAAAACATCCAGCCTTACCAGTTCCTGTATCACCTTTGCCGGATTCTCCAAAGAGACCACAGCAAAATAGTGCAGGATGGAAGTTGATTACAGTGTCAAATATTTCCAATCCTTATACATCAGTGTGTAATTGTGAAATTGACTTAAAGGATCCACGACGTTTTATAGTTAGCTCGTTATTTAGACAATCAATAGGTTATAAATGTTCTCAATGTATTTCTTGTTAATTATTTAATTTTTAGTGTTCTACGTGTTGTTATAAAAATTGTTTCACAAGTGTAAATAAAAACTTATCACAAAAGGCACTAAAGGATCCTACTAAATTCTTTAAATATTCCTGAAAACAGACCATTGCCGGGAAGGGCTAAGCCAATTCCTTATGTGATGGTATGCACCTTTGGCATTGTCAGAACACATCCCGAAACCATACCCTTTAAGGAATATGTCAAAAGAACAAAGACTTTTTAACTACAGTTCAAGTCGAGCGCGAAGAGTGGTTGAGAATTCATTTGGAATTCTTGCAAAAAGGTCAGAAAAATCAAGCTTGTTGTGCTCTACAGTCTAGACAATTTTTTGACTAAAGAGACAGGCTCTTCCTTGTCGAAACATCCAGAAGAAATTGATCGTAATAATAAATTTATCTATGGACTGAATTCTACACATTATGGCAGAAGCTTTGAATATCGGAGAAGAATTTAAGGAGTATTTCAATGGATATGGTCGGTAACCTTGGCAAGATAATGTTATTTAAAGACTTTTTTGCATTATAGCCGATCCGGTCTATTGACCGCATTACTATTGTTCTGGAGCGATGTATTTAAATAAAACCATGTTTAGTATTGGCGATTTATAGGCCCTTTAGGATGCGTTGTTCGAATTTCGCTCGCTTACTTTTAGTTCATCATCATTAAGCAAAGAATTATATGCGGACAACTGTTCTACCCTAACACTAGGTATATATTTACAAAAATTTAGGTACTTACCAAACAAATCATGAGGTAGATGCGGAAGACAGGAGGCTTTTAAGATTTTATATACATATATATTTCAGCACGGCCTGTTGATGGGTAATTCCCGAAATCGATAGCCCAGAGAATACTTTTAATAAAACTTTTAAAATAATCGTTATCATTAAGCACATCCGGTACTTTATACCGAGTTATCGTTGCATCAGCTGTCGTCACCTCTTCAAAATCGATCTCGATTAAAGCATTCGGTTGAACAGCGGCGGACTGGCCTATCGGGCGACCGGGCACTGCCCGATGGCCTGCCATAGTAAAATGGCCTGACGACGACCTCGCAGTTAGTTAACAAAATTCAAATTTTTTTTAGTAAAATACGCAGAAAGAAAATCTGCAATAGGAGCGTCGCTCGGTCGAGCACCCGAACAAGTGGAAGCCGGCGGAAAGCCGCGTGACGTACACAACCCAAAGGCGTGCAGCAGATATCTCCAGTCGCAACTTATATCCTACAAATACCAAGCGACCGGGGGTAGAGTTCAGTTCAGTTCATCTTTAATAGTTTAATGGTTCAGTTCAGACGGTCGCGTCGCGTTCACACAGAATCGACATTTCACCAGCACAGCACTGCCTACATTCTTTGACTTTAGCCTTTAGGCAACGTTTGAGTTTTAGTGTATTGGGAATTAGTGGGCAGAGGCCTAAGGTGAGTACAATAATATCATTATTTTTAATCTTTTTTATTTAATTTCATGCAATACTAAAAAATTAAAAAAAGAAAAACATTGTTGTCGTACAGCTTGTTCTCTTTTACGAGCTTTTATTTAATATATAATATGTTTTTTCTATTTCGGTGCCACAATGATGATTTTGTACAACTGTTTTCGAAAACAGTTGTACAAAGACAGTGATTATAGACGTTTTTTTTTGGTAACTCATCTCTCAAGTTGGCAGTTACTATTTAGTACAAGTAGGTACTTCGTTGGGTACTTCCATGTTTGAACTTCAAAATGTCAGTCTTACTACGCTGCCAACCTAAAACTTAACGGCATAAAAGTGTTCCCAACATAAAACATCTTAGTTCTAATGTTCCCTATAGTTTCTGATAATGATTTTTTTAATTAAATTAAAGCACCGAAATAGAAAAAAATAGTATGAAAAACGCGTGTTACAATGCTTTATACTCCTATCTTGCGGACACTCGTGGCTACGCTTCGCGTCGCCACTCGTGCCACAAGATAGTCGTATTACAATAGGTCGCATTGTAACACTTGTCTTTCAATATACTATTTCTATTTCGGTTTCATTGTACAACTATTTTTGCCTAAATTTTTTTTAGGATGTCAGTTTCATTTTATATTTCAGATTCAGGTTTTGGAAATGGAGGCAGAACGAAGGAAAAAAAGGAAAGGTGGGGCGGAAAGAGAACGTGAAAAGAAAAAACGCCTTCTTGAAAAAACAGTAAAAACCTGCCAGAATATATCTACATTGTTTCTTGGTAAAAGTGAGAAGTCCAAGGAAACCTTTGAGAGACAGTTAGATACCAGCACTTTTCTGGTTCAAGATACTGTTCATCAAGCTGACTCTGACAACCAAACTAACACCGAGAATAACGATAGTGATAGTATCCAAAAAAAACTAGGAGACCGTACCAATGAATTAAATAATTATGTGGAAGAAAATCAAACTCAGGCGATTGATGCTGAAACAGGCAGTCATCAGGATGAATCCGAATCCGAACCAAACGATGATTTTTATTTTAGCAGGCCATCCATTACAAACTTGAACGTTTTTGTGGAATTTCATCCTAAGCAACCTAAAATTGCAAACAAGCGATATAATTTTGAGTTAATCTATTTTAAAAAATCTGGAATGGTTAGAAATTGGATTAGCATTCGTTTAGATAAATCATACGATAAGATTTATTGCTGGATTTGTTTGGCCTTTTGTAAAGAAAAACAGTTGCCTTCATTGGCTAGTGGAGCCGATATGTCACTTATGTCAGTAAAACACCTATACACGAGAATAGAAGAACATGAATTAAGCAAAGGTCATATTAGCAGTACTGAAGCGTACCTTATGCACAAAAAGGAAAAAAATGTGTACTCTTTGATTTTTTCAAATGCAGCTGAAAAACATAAAGCACAAATTGAAAGGAACAGACAGATATTGCACAGAATAATAGAGGCAATAAAAGTGATCGGAAAAAGAGGTTTAAGTTACAGGGGTAGTGATAACGAAGCGGCCTATTCCCTTCTAGACGATTCAATTGATCATGGAAACTTTTTAGAAATGATATTATTGATTTCAAAATTGGATGTCTTACTTCGAAATCATATTGAAAAGGTTGCTAAAGAGAGTAAAGCAATTCATTCCCAACCTGGTCGAACTAGAGGACGAGGAAATATGGTTACCTTTTTGTCAAAAACCACAATCAAATAATATTTTGAAAGGAATATCCGCTTTAATAAAACCGAAAATTGCCGAAGAAATTAAGCAAGCTACCATATACTCCGTTCAAGTGGACACCACTCAAGACATTAACGTTGTTGATCAATTTTCTATCGTTATTAGGTATGTTACAAGCAAAGTGAATGAAAGAATTATACGATTGGTAAATTGTAATTCTAGTAAGGGAAAAGATATGTACGAGTTGGTGTCAAAGTGTCTAGAGGAATTAGGTATTAATATCAAAAACTGCATTGGTAATTCGACAGATGGAGCCGCAAACATGCAAGGGCAATACCAGGGCTTTACCACATGGCTGCCAAAAGTTTCTCCGCAACAAATTCACGTCTGGTGTTACGCTCACGTTTTAAACTTAGCGACATTACGAAAGATATAATTCCAGTGATTTCCTTATTCGGTTTGATCAACAAATGTGCTGTTTTTGTCCGGGAATCTTACCTTCGCATGAATACCTGGAAGAAGGAATCGGCGCAATGCCAAATGTACGTTTTCTAAACACTATAGGTGAAACCAGATGGTGGGCTAAAGAAAAGGCGTTATCTAAAATTTTTAACGTTAAAAATGGAATTTTTGTGGAACTTTGTAAAACACTGTATGCAATATGTAATTCAGATAATTTTAACGCCGATATTAAATTTAACGCCAAAACATATTTGGATGGGTTGCTAAAATATGAAACAATATTAACAGCCGTTGTGTTTCAAAAGATATTTTTCCATACTACTCCCTTGTCCAATTATTTACAAACTGCCGGAATGGACATTTTGCAATCTTACCGGATGGTCGAAAAAACGCTATCATCGCTTAAAATACTTTCCCGTGATTTTTGTACTATTTTAAAGGAAACCGACACATACAATTAGAAGTAGAAGAAGAGTACCCAGTGAAACGAAATATCAGAAAAACTAAATTTCATGATGAGAAAAATGACAACAGCATTAAAGACCCCGTGGAAAAATTTAAAGTAGAAGTTTTTTACGTGATAATGGACAGAATTGTTAACTCCTTGGAAATTAGATTTACGAAACATCACCAATTATTCAAAGATTTTGAATGTTTTCATCCAAGCAGTTTTGATTCCTTAGAGAAATTACCAGAAGATTTCTTTAAAAAAGTTACTGAAAAACTTGAAGCATTTTTTCCTGAAATCCAAGAAAATACTTTAAAGCATCAGTTACAGGATTTTGCCTCTAAATGGCCTAGGCTGTCCCAAACACTTCCCGATGAGTATTCAGTTGTTAACTTAGAATTAGAAAACAACGATGACGACAACGATCTCTTACAAAACAATATAATTAATAAGCACAACGCATGCAAAAAATTCCTGTTTTGCTGTTACAGTTTGCTTTTAAAATATAATATGTATGCCGAGGCGTATCCCGATCTCCAAAAAGCTTACCAATATATACTTACTTTATCCATATCACAGGTTTGTTGTGAAAGGTCATTTTCAAAGCTCAAGTATATTTTGAACAGGCTACGGAATAGTACGGGACAGGATCATCTAGAAGCATTTATGCTTATGGCAATTGAAAAAGATGTTCTGCAATCTTTAGATAATAATGATATAATTAAGTATTTAATCGAAAATTGTAAGTCACTAAGAGAACTTTTGTCACATTGATTAAAGCCTGTGCCTGTTTTAGATAAGGTGCACACCCTTTTTTAGAATAGCGTTACTCGTTAGTCGTTAGTAATATTTATCTGTATGTTAACCGTTACTTACACTATGCCATTACCTATTACGAGACATTTAACTCAGAAATGTTCTTAACTTTAACTTTCATTGATTAAAAAATAATAAATTTTAAACGTAGTTTAATTTACCTTTTCAATTCTTAATTATTTATGAACAGTGGAATTGACACAAATTTAAAAATACCTATATAAATAAGATGGAGTATCTCAGCAAAGGTGGCCTGGTGGATGTCAGCATAGCCCGGCCTGATTTCCAGTGCCAGTCCGCCGCTGCGGTTGAACGATCGTATCGTCAAAATCCTAAACGTTTTGAAAGTCAAGATTAATATCTTCAGCATCTAAACTGCTTTCAGCGGCAGCACCGGGTGATTTTCAGACTTCGTCTGCGTGTGATTGTTCCGCTGTTGTTCTTCAACGAAAACGTTTTCTTTTCGGCCTGATCCGGCTCGTTATCATCATCTTCGGTAACAGCGAGCACTTCATCAAGATCCGAAATTTGATACTTTATCCTAAGCCAAAAAGAAAGGAAATTGAAGTAGAATACAAAGATGATTCATCAGATGACTGTTTTGATTTTGAAGATAAAGAAGAAATAACTATTGAAAATGTTTCTAAAGGCGACTATTTAATAACTAAGGTGTATTAGCAGTTATGTCGCAATTGTTGACAAAAGTGATAAGAATGGATTCGAACTTAGATTTCTTAATTCCCAAACAGATTCAGTTTCACCGAAAAAGCTGTCCGGTTTTTTTTTCGAACATATCTGGCAACCCTAGTAACACAGCATGCTAGTCCTATAGTATTTGTTCTAAATAAAGATTTTATTGTAGGCGAAGAGTGCGAAACGAGATTTGGTACGCTTCGTAACAGATTTGTTACCAAAAAAATACCTTGTTGCTATAAATTGACTGAATTTCTACATTTCTATAGAAACTGAAGGTGAAGAGCAAGTCCCTGAAGCAGAGGACGTTGTAGAGCAGAATGTTGTGCCTCAGGAGGTAATCCGGCCCGTGGAGGTACACTCCACAAGTTCACGGACCCCGGTTCGTCCAAAAAAGACCGGGGTCGATGAAGCGCAATTTTCTTCATACTTGAAGGGAAAAGGTAAAGAAAATATTGCGCCAGAGCTTGTGGATGCAGATTTCAGTTTTGGGCATACAATAGCCCTTGAGCTTAAAACCATGTCCGCTGAGGAAAAGAAACAAGAAATTCTAAAAATTGTATATAACCTAAAGCAGTATTAATAGTGGTTTACACCAACAAATTTAAGCAGAGCATAGCCTAAATGTAGCTTAATATCTATGGTCCATAGATTATTGCGACAATGGTCATCATGGATTTTAAGCTAAGCTCAGCTTAATTTTGTTGGTACAATCGGTCATAAGTTTGATAATAGTATTAAGTTGTAGGTATATAATAATAATAATTAAGTTGATTAGTTACAAATAAATCTAATTAAGTAAATACATAATATAATACATTCTAACCAGGTAAAGAACCATGGGCAATTATGTCGTATTGCCATCTTACTCCACCAGCATTGCTGTTGAAGTAGGCTGTCAATTGGTCCCTGTTCTGCCGAACTGAGCGGGTGGAATTGTTGCTTCCAATTCGACCAACAGGAGCAAATCCTACCACCTCTTCTCTCCATCTAACTTGAACAACTCCGCCATCTTCATCGATGTAGTCTACAAATCCTGTGGGACAATACTTTCTCTCTTGGATAGGTAATTGGACTTCTTTCGCCCGTAGAAAGTTATGCAACACCACACAGGCCTGCGTTATTAGACAGCATGTGTCTACATTGGCAATGATCGGTCTCCGAAAAATTCTCCAGCGAGTAGCCAATATGCCAAAAGTATTTTCAATTGTGCGACGACCTCGAGATAGCCTGTAATTAAAAATACTTTTGGTTTCATCAAGCCGATCTCCAGGAAATGGACGCATGATCCTTTCATGTAATGGAAAGGCTTGGTCAGCCACGAAAAAATACGGCAGGATAGCGTCTGATCCCGGTAGGACATTGCTTTCGGGCAAATCCAGTATCTCCTGTTGACGATGCAAAATCGCTGCACCAAACGGAGAATCCGAAAAGACATGACTGTCATGCTGCGATTCGTATGCACCAATATCAACAAGGGTGAACTTGTAGTAAGCATCGCAAATGGGCATCAGAACAATACTGTAAAATAATTATTTTTTTGAAAATATACTACCTAGTGAAAAATTGTATTGCATCGTACCTACTAGACTTCTTGTAATTGAAATAATCACTACCGCTATGCTTTGGGGCCTGAATTTGTATGTGTTTGCCATCAAGCGCCCCTAAGCAATTGGGCATATTCCATCTCTTAAAATAGCCCTCTGCAATACCCTCAAACTCTTCTCGAGTAGGTGATAGATATAGGGGCGACAAGACGGTCCACAGAACTTTGCACGTTTCCCTGATAATTACATTTAAAAGGGGCGGTCAAATATGTCAAATTTTAATAAAACTGCCGATTTTCCGACTACATTTGCTATTATAGATCTATATATATATATATATATATATATATATATATAAATTTCACTCTTTTTGCAAAAATTAGCAGCGCAAAAGTATGGTAACTGGCCAGTCTCACTCTATTAACATTGAACTACCGAAAAACGTTCTATTTTTTTTATGGTACATGCTTATTAAAGTAAGGAATAATTAATAAACAATTAGACGCAAAATGTAACAAACTGCCCTCCTATGGGGCAAGTTGTAGAGTTGAAAACGAAGATGTGTGGAGTAAATATTGTTGTGATACCTTCCTACGACTGAAACTACCCACACAACTTACCCTTGCTAGATCAAACTCACTAAAACTCTTTAAAACACAAATCTCAGGGCCCGTAAAATGAGTCCGACTACCCCTTTTTTTCGTCCGGACAAGAGGTAGCAACCTCGCCAGGTCGGTGGCTAATACCTCCCTTAAATTCCAAATAAAAATAATCCCTTGTTAACTGACTTCTGGAATGAAATTTAAGTCCCACCGATGATCCAAACCTTTTTACGTTATCAAACTCGTTACACACTCGGGATAAAAGAAGAAAACTTAAAATTTGAGAAACTCGAATCCTTGAACATTACTTTGACACACAACAAATAATAAATGACAAAAAAAAAACAAAAATTTTACAAAGCTAGTTACAAAATCTAAAAAAAAAATGACTTACACAAATTGAAACACAAAACCGTCTCAGACGGCGATTCTAACAATTAAATTAAAACAAAAAAAAAACAGTACTCACGGTGCTAATCCTTTTGTACAAAAGCGCAAACAACCGACGTACACAAAAACACAAACACAGCCCCAGGTATGTGCTGACACAGCTACTCCAACAGCTCCTCGGCGATGCTGGCGTTAAACAAACGTTCCGGCTACTCCAGATGATGTAAAATACGATGCAAACGAACTCACGTTGCTAAGATGGCATTATTGTACCGCTCGTTTCTCTTCAACAAAAACCTTCTTAAAACTCCTCGATGCCGGCGTAATCCACACGTTCCCGGACTTTCAAAAAAATACAACACGATGAATAAACTGGCGTAACTTTATCAAACGCCGCTACAATAAACTTTCCAAAAATCTTCACATAAAACAAACGTAAGCTTCGCGAAACGGTACAATAAGCGTCTTCTCTTCGCTGTTCAAAACCATTTATACCCCAGTATCGTCAAATCTCGGTGCGACGCTTTTCCATGAAAAATTCGAATATCGGGGCCGATAAAACTTAACGGTCCACTCCGCGGACCAATACCATAATTGCATAAATAAAACTATTACCGATCGTAAATCAACTTAGACTGGCACTTTTACGAGTTTTAACACGCCAAAATTCCTATGAAATTCGCTCTTAAACAACTAAAAGTTTCCTTATCTAAAGTAACACTTGTGTGCAAAGCGCGTGCACTCTGCTAACTTCCACGAATTTAACAAGACAAAATTTATTACATTTAAACACACTAATTACGGATTCGATTTTCCCAGACTTTAAGTTTCTTAATTAACTCCGGCCGAGCATTTATTGAACTAAAACAACGATCCTCTGCATAAAAATGGGAAATAAACTTCTTTCCAGACTAAATAAATGCCGTCCAACTGCGGCCTAATAAAAAAACACAACATTATCCCCCTTTAAATTGAACATAAAAACAAAAACATACCACCCTCTGAACACAAATAAAAAAAAACCGGGTTTTTATGGGCAATTTAACCAACCGACCCTAACACGCGAGCCACCCTGTCCAGATTCAAAAAGGCGCCGCCCCCACTTCCGGCCTGAGATCCCTATCGTCCCTAACTAAAACTTTAAACCCAAACTCAAAATCTAACACCATTCTAGCAAACGCCAAACATTTACGAAACTAAGCTTCTACTAACGATTACTCAACCCCTTCCTCCGAATCATCATCATAACGAAAAAGCATGTCTACATGAAATTTACCCCTTATTTTCTAAGAATCCCTTACTCTTAACTCATAACTATCTCCAAAACGTCTGTTAATAACATAGGGCCCCTCATACGGTAACAATAACTTGGCCACTAATCTGCTTTGGGCCATCAGCCACCCTTAACTTCTTTAAAATCACCAGATCCCCTTGCCTAAATGTCGTTTTTCGTTTTATTCTAGCATTTTGTTTAACCTCAAATCGGTCTTGTTTTCTCCTTACTCTAATCCTAATCTGTTCTAATTGTTCCCTTATTCCTTGTTCTCCCACATCTAAATTTTCCCAGGGTCTTTCTGGAAAAATCCCAAACATCAAATAAACCGGCGGTTTCTCCGTTACTGTGGACGGTATCTCGTTAATCCAAGTTTCAATTTGTTTCACGTACTTCCCCCAATTACTATGCGGTTCTCCTACTAACCTCATTCTCAAATACTTAATAATTTCCTGAATGTACCTTTCTGAAGGATTACCCTGCGGATGCCTTATTGAACAAAACCCTAACTTTATTTCCCTCTCCCTTAAAAATCCTTTAAACCGATCATTGTTAAAATACGTCGCGTTGTCAGCAATAATTTTCTCCGGCTTCCCCACTTCAACTAAAAATTTCTCTAACGCATTAATAGTCTTGTCCGTATTACAAGCTGGCACCACGTATAATTTTGTAAACTTCCATAAATTTTCACCTGTCATCCACCCTGATGGATGGGCTGATCCGATACAACCCGTAGGAGCATTGGCAATCATGAATGCTTTGAAATGTTTACGGGGGAATATTAACATTGGTGGCACTGAATTTCCGGCTGTATTAATTGCAAGTGCCATAGTCACAAGTATTCCTCTTTCGCCAGAGGTTACCGCGCCAACTTGTACATCTTTTTTCACGATTATTTTACATGGCCGTTGTACAGTTGTGAGGTCAGTCTCATCAATATTGTACACACACTGTGGATCAAATTTATATTTATCTTATACAGCAGCAAGGTTTGTAAAAAAGAGGTTCACATTAGCGCTGAATGCGGTGGCCCTGGAGAGGCTTGTCGCCTCTGGTGTGCGGATGGATAAATTCTGGTAACGTTTGAGGAACGTTAGTAACCAGTCTTTAGACGCCATTTCATTCTTCTTCCATGAATCAGGAAATTTGTTTCGGTTAGCTATTGCTAGTTCATATGCAAATTTTCTTAGGTCCTTGGTCGTTAACCCATAATAAACCTTTGAGCAGTCTTCGACATACCTTGCTAATTCTTGTTCTTGTACTTCAGAGAAAACCTTTGGCAGCGTCTCGTAATAAAAGGTCTTCCTGTGCCATTGCATTTGCAGCTTGTTGGAAAACTTCCACTGGAATGTTTCCTCTCTTCCTTTTTCTCTTATAGGAACGTACCATAGTTATATAGCTACAATCAAAAAGTGTATAAGTAGGTATCCTTTGAACAAATCTTTAGCAAACCACAACCGGGGCAAGTTAAGGCCACGGTGTATAGTCTTTATTATACACCATGGTTAAGGCAGTTTCTGCAGTTGTGCCTGTGACTTCTTAACGGAATCTCCTCTTACCCTTCCGATCTTGTTTGGTAGAAATCTTTCTCATCTTGAGGCATTTGTGGAAGCATGGCGGCCTCCAAAGCTTGTCTTTTTTTCACGTTAATTTCAAACAACTTATTAACGTCAGAAGGAAAACTACGTAACTCAGATTTGTTTAGATTTCCTGTTCGTTTAGTCTTATAAGAAAGCTTGACTTTTATAAAGTTTCCTCCGAAATTCTCACTGTACTTCATGTTGATGGACTTTTTTTGTGTAAATCACGTGTTTTATCTTTGAAAATGTTTCTGTGAAACCTTTTTGTAATCTAGATAATCACTTGGTCCCATCTGGAGTACTTTAAATTTCATCTTCCAGTCATATGAACCAAGGATAAGTGATCACTGTGAGTTGTGACCATATCTCGAGATTTGTAATGTAGCGTTCGATACAGCTATGTGCGACGTCGATTTCCTGAACATTTCCATGGCTGTGTTCTGAGTACTTTTTTTTATAGTCTCCAATTGTTTGCTAGCCTCGGAATTCAAGAAATGTAAAGCAAATGAATGAATGGAATTCCGATTTTGTGCAACACGACTATCCGTCCATAGTATAATCGTCTTGAGATAAGGTTGATTTGCCAATACCGCCTTCAAAATTTTGATAACGGCGCTGGCCAAAAGAGTTACTCTCCGACCACAAATGTATTCGTGCCAAATGGCGTTGTACACATGCTTGTCGATGCTCGAGTATGCCATCAAATTGTATTATCATTTCATTAACTCATACGGAATTACTACTGCAGGTAATCCGTTTTGTAACGTAGAGTTCTATTACGAATAATTAATTTCAGAAAGCTCACCAGCGACCGATTAACGCATTTCATACATTATTTCTTTTCTTTCGTGTACCGATCGACAGAGCGGGTCCCTACCTTCAGGGGTTTTGATATCCATAATTTGTAGAGAATTTATTTAAATTTCATGGGGGAGATATTATCATTTTTAAATACTTAATTGCATATTAATTTAGAGCATTTATGAAGTACAAACGTACCACTTTAATGAAAATAAATTGAATTTTTGTTGGGTCGTTCAAATATCAAATTAATAAATAAAATTAGTACCATCAAATTCATTGTAAATAAAATTGTTTAAAACATAAAAAAGATTTACTGCACACTTAAAATATAAAAAATTCATCAAATGCTGCCTGGGGCGGTATAGTGCCTAAAATACAAGCGGCATTTCCCTGCTGAACAGCTAAACTAAATCTTTGTTTTTAACAGTCCGATTGTCTGGTATCGCTATTGGCCGTTACATGCCATCTATGTGCAATATCAATTATTATATATCTGTTGAGGATTCTTGAAACATGCGGTTGTTTAACAATTTTGTCTGAGTTACCAAGATTAAACAAAATGGAAAAATATCAAAGATCAATATCAAAAATGTCTAAACAATGGAAAGAGTGGAGATATGGCAAAGAAAACCAAAGGCAATATATGAGGTCCGAGGCCTTTGTTAACGATTGCCTGGAAAAACGCCCTACGTCGGCAAACATTAATAATTCGGATGACACTGAGGAAAAGGACCTTATTTCTGCAAAGTCTCCCTTGTCAGATGAGCAGTAATTTACGCGCGATTTGTTAAGAAAAGGGTCGTCTACTAATAACCCTCAGAATCGACCAAAGAGAGTCAAAACGAGAGGAGACAAGCAACACCTTTTCAAAGTTCCATTTTAAACAGAATTGACCAGGCTTCACAACTAATGCAGTCCCCGGTTCCTGAAGATGCTGATCGCTCTTATCTAGTGTCTCTTCTTCCGTCACTCAAAAAATTGACAGAGAGAGAGAGAGAGAAAGAGAGAGAGAGAAATGGAAATTTCGGCAGACTGTTATTAATTTTTTTTTATGGCGCTAGAAGTTTCTCAGCTTCCACAATAACCACTCTAGCGCTTCCATTCAACAATTCCACCATCTACTACAATCTCTGCACAACCTTTTCATTCTCAACAACAGTCTCCTCAGATCTCGTTAATCTCCCTATTTGTCTTTGTTTTTGCAAAATTGATTACTGATGTTCGATGGAACCTGTAAAGCAACAAATAAGTATTTTTGATTTACTAAATTCTTTTTGAATTGGTTCAGATATGCAACCCAAATGGGGGATGCTTATTTTTGTTTCTAGTTGACAAATGTCATTATGAAATAAGTGAATATTTTACTGGTTAATGTAACTTGTTATAATTTATAAACATAAACCACATATTTGTCACGCGCGCACGGAAAAAGCCTGCTTTCCGGACTCGTAATGAAATATACTATTTGTTGAATGGATGCCGGTGTTTAAATACGCGTTAACAGCATTTCCGGTTGTCGCTGCTTTGTTGTAAGCTTCTTTCAATAGGCCACCAACTTGAAAATGCGTAACCGTTCTACCAGGGTTAGATTTTAACCAACGGAGTAGTTCCTGGTTATAATACGTCGTAAGGGGACCGTAGAAACATACGTCTAGAGGTTGTACCCGAGGAGGAAAGCAACATATGACAATTCCGTTTTCTTTGGCACACGTCAGCGCCTCAAAATTTGTATGGCTACTGTGTCCATCTAACAGAAGAAACACAGGATTAGTAACAGATGGCTTGACAAAGTGCTTTAAATACCGTAAAGTGGGGCGAGATTGTACTCCCGAGGCGAGATTGTACACTTGTTTATATTTCACAATAATTTACATTTTCGCGCCTACACTATAGGCAACTTTTACTATTTGCGCTGAGATCTGAAAAATTGAATAGTTTTAAAAACAAGCAAAAATTTTGGAAATAATAGACATATCAAAAATCGAAGATCTCAGCGCGTACTATCAATGAAACATAATAGGGTTTTATGAAATGACAAATTTCCATTTTTTTGTAAATAAATCTGTAATTTATGAAAAAAGGTTTAATTTAATTTTGCTACAGACGGTGCTGCCTCTAGCAGTATATCAAATTAGTGTATTACTCCCACCACTGACAATGCGAGTTGCGAGCACATTCGGTTAGAATTTTTATTCCTTCACCTTCTTTTCTTTATCATTATAAGTTTGTAAGTCACAGACGGCGGTTGAAAGATTTTGTTTTGGCTATTGCTCGGGCTATTGTTACAGAATTTGGGAGTATTAATCATAAAATGAGTAAAAGGACTTATTTTGGACGCAAGAAAAGTAAGAGACAGCATGCTAAACAGTAAGTGTGAAGTAATTTACAAGTAGTAGGGTAGCTGGGGTGAATTTCGGCCATGTGGGTAATTCCGGCCACCATAGAAATCTGTTACAGTTGTCTATGCAATTCCTTTATTTGCCCCTAGGTGTCGCTGTGCAAGAACTCAACCTAATGTGCGCGTTCGTAACGGTATAGAATAAGTGGCTGCCGTTTTATTTATAAAAATCGCCAAACATCCTGTTTTTAATAAGAAAATAATTATTTTAAAGGTAAGTGTAGCTGTCCTTTTATCATAATAAAACATTGTTGTGCTATCAATTTGTCATTATGGCTATGTGTGAAAGGAAAATGATTCCCATTGAAACAAACCCTTGCATAATTTTGTAGTAAACGCCATTTTAGTTGATGCTGCATATAGGGTTAATACCGGCCAAGACTGGAGGATAATGGCGGCTGTGGCCGGTATTACCACCCGTTACTATTATCACCACGTTAACAGGTGTATTCTGTATTTCAGATGCCTCGAAAATATTTGCGAACATCTACAAAGGCTTCCTGGTCATCTGAGAATATGAACGCGGCACTAAAAGCTATTAGTGACGGGGCGAGTGTACGTCAAGTTAGCATCAGATTTGGGATACCGAGATCTACTCTTCAGGATCGGATGAAAAAAGGGGATAACTCGCGCGCGGTGTTAGGTCGAAAATCAGTATTTTCAGTTAATGCAGAAAAAGAACTTGTAACCGAAATAATTAGACTCTCTAAAATATTTTATGGACTAACATCTCAAGAAATAAGACAATGTGCATTCAACTACGCCGAAAAAAACAACATAAACCATCCTTTCATTAGAGATAAAAAGGCTGCCGGAAGAGACTGGATGGAGCGATTTCTAAATAGAAATCCTGAAATTTCTGTTAGGAAACCTCAGCCCACCAGTCTTAACAGACTCACCTCTTTTAATCGGGAAGAAATTACATTATTTTTTTCCAAACTGCAAAGTGTAATGGAAAAGCATAAATTCACACCAACACGCATATTTAATGCCGATGAGACCGGTATTAGTAATGTCCAAGTATCAGCAAAAATATTAGCACAAAAAGGACAAAAAAGGGTTGGATTTACTACAAGTGGAGAAAGAGGTAGAACCACAACTGTCATGTGCTCCTTCAGTGCCTCAGGAATTTATGTTCCCCCGTTGTTTATATTTGCTCGTCAAAGGATGGATGCACAATTAAAGAGGAATGGACCACCCGGAGCTGCATATGCTTGTTCTTCCAATGGTTGGATAAATGAAACTTTATTTATAGACTGGCTTCATCATTTTGCACGGTTCGTGAAATCGACAACAGATGATCCAGTATTGTTAGTAATTGACAATCACGTTAGCCACTGTACTCTGAAAGCATACAATTTTTGTCGTGAAAATGGGATTGTGATACTTACCATACCACCACACAGTTCACACCGCACCCAACCGCTGGATGTGACATTCTATAAACCGCTAAAAACAGCGTACAATGCTGAATGTGACAAGTTTCTAAAAAGTCGCCCTGGAGAAAGAATTACTACTTACGAGCTTGCAGAAATATTTAACAAATCTTTTAGCAGAATAGCCACACCTGACAAAGCAATTAAAGGATTCGAAGTTACGGGCATATTTCCGATGAATCCTGATGTTTTCTCCGATGACGATTTCATGGCCGCAGAAAATATAAAAGCTATACAGCAAGCTCAGCAACAAGAAGTACCGAATGAAACCCAGAACCATGAAGCAACCCGTGATCAAAATGCAGCACTTAATGCAAACCAGAACGATGAAGAGACTCTTGATCAAAATAGTTGCGATGGAAATGGTTCTAGAAAACGGAAAGAAGATCAAGATGAAGCAAGCGAAGTTTCATTTAGACAAATTTTGAATTTACCTTCGTGCAGTAATACTTTGCCAAAAAAGATGAAGACCAGTAGGAAAAAGCAACATGCAGAGATATTTACATCCACTCCTAACAAAGACCAATTAGAAGAAAAGGAAAATAAAAAACTGGAAAAGCAAAAAAACTTGGAAACAAGAAATGAAAAACCAAAATTTAGACGTGTTTTAGCGGTAGATGGTCTTAGATCAAATATTAGAATATCTAACCAAAGCAAAATGACAAAAGTCGTTCCTACACCTCGGGTTAAAGTTAACAGAACGTGCAAAGTAAAAATATCGCAACCGAACCAAGAAAGTTCCGAAGAATTCGATTCTGATGAGGAAAATGACCAAGAAATCAATGAAGATGTCTGCCCCGTATGTGGAGAGTTTGGGAAAAATGAAATATGGGTCAGATGTGTAGTATGTGGGCAATGGGCCCACAAAGAATGCATCAATCAAGAAAGGAAGGACTACATTTGCGATTATTGCCTATAGTGGTAGTAATACCGGCAGGTGTCCGTTATTGCCCCCTTAGTGGGTGTAATTCCGGCCACTGTTAAGTTTCATATTATTTATAATAGAATTTTTGTTTTATGTTTTCTTATTAAACATAAATATACGTGTTTCGTAGTGATATCTGCCCTATTCATTTTTGCTTTTATCGAAATATTGTAATAATTACAAAGGGTACAATATCCAATATTGCATAGGGGGCCGCCATTCACCCCAGCTACCCTACATAATTAATCATGAAATAAGACACTAAAATAAGCGTTATCGGTTTTTGTACACGTTTTAAACTGCGGTGCTTTGTATTCGAATGTCCATGAGTCAGAGCGCCTGATTAAATTTTATAATGAATAGCAAATGACAGATTGCCCTTTTCAAAAACTTGTACAAAATTAGTTAAATTTCGTCACCTCGGTGCAATGAAGAATGAGGTAAATCCCAGATAGCATGTAGTTATGTAGTTACATGCAGTCTGCTGTAATCATTTTTGTTTGTTGTTTCCTTTTTCCTAATATACCTTTGTGGATTGTAGCGCTTCGAGGAGTCGCTATTACGCACCTTTACAAGATCGTACGAATACAGATCATTTTGAAATTGATGATACAAGGTAATTTAAATCTTAAATAAATTAAAAATGTAATACAAACAACAACATTTTTATTTGGTTCTTCTAGTGTACACTCTACGTTGCATGAAGCATCTGATATTGTAGATGTTTACCCAGATGGTACGAATGATGGCGAGGAAGATATAAGGTTTTTAATTTTGTTTTTATTGTATATCGTTTAGGGCAAATGGATAACAACTAACATAACAAATAGAGAATTAGTGGTTTGTTTTATGAGGCGGTAATCTTATATTATCCCAGTTGTATTAACTTTATTGTTGTTTGGGGTAGACACAAATCAATAAGATATCTTTATATTATTGCGCTGCGCATGCAAGTTGCCAAATTTTTTAACGAAAATAATTTCAGTATTTACCATAAGAGATTCATACATAAAAAAACAAAAATCGCGCATGCGTGTACTATTATAAAATTTTGAAACAACGCCAACTTATTTTAGTTTGAAAAAAATGTACTATCTTGCTATCTTAGTAACCAAAAATGGTTGTCGTAAAGAACGTGTGTCAATAACATTTAGATGTGCAGTTGTTATCAATCTGCCGTTTTTGTATTATTTTTGTATTTTTTTTAACTTAAAAAAAAAGTAATTTTGACAGTTTTAAAATGGATGAAGAACACATAGATTTTCCAACTGGAAGACGATTAATAAATATTGAACATTTTTTTAAACAAATATTTGAAATGCAGTCTCATGAACCGTTTGGGTGTACTATACATGATATGGTACTAAAATCAGAAAAACGAAACGGTTTGATTAGTACATTTAAATTAGAATGTAAAATGTGCAACATTACCCGCATAATTAGAGGATGAGACCCAAATTTGAGACTTTTTTTGAAAATTCGAAATAAAATACATTATCAACTTTGTTTTGTTTTATATTGTTTTACAGTACTCGGTTAGTGTATTAACAAAACAGTTGTGCCATAAAACTACATAAAAAAAGCAATTTAGAAAAAATATTGAACTTAAAGTAACTTTCTGCAAATTGCTCTCTATAAAAAAGAGGTGCCTAATTTGAGACAGACTGGCGTCTTAATTTGAGATAGACATACTACTCAAAAAAACCTTTTCCTTCGCAAAAAGAATACACAAAATTAACTTCTTTAATTTCCCCGCAGTCTTCATGGGCCCATCTGCTGCACTGAACACATTTTGCCCATTTCTCGCCATGTTTGTTTTCGGAAAACCTGCCCGAACAAAATAAACATTCAGCATCACTTCCACCGGATTCGTCTGAAGAGGAATCAGCCAAAGTGACACTCTGGTCGGTTTCTGAGCTTGAACTGGAGGATGATCGTTGTTTTTTCTTTTTTTTTTGTAGCCCCGATGTAGAAGGTTGATCTTGTTTGGAAATTGAAGATTTTAGTGAAACTGGAGTAGATTTCTTCTCCATTTTCCTCGACTGTTTTCGTTCTGGTTCTAACCCTCCACTGATCTTTTTCTTAGGTATTTTTGTAACACGTTTCTTTTCAAAACCTTCCTGCAATTCGTTTTTATAAGGAGTGAGAGTGATAATTGCTGCTTTACCACTTCTACCACCCCTACCATTTGGCTTACTGCCTTTGCCTTTGTATGCAGGCAAAGGACAAAGATCCTTGGGAGAAAAATAGTCCCTTTGAGGCCGATTTGCTGAGACTGGACTTGGTGTTCGTTCAGTTCTGTCTTGGGTTGGAAGTGGCAATTCTTCATTCTGAATTTGGCTCTCAAGATGAGGATCGTGATTATTTGATTTTTCCAAGAGGTCTACATCTTGACTCACTGGTGTTTTGTCCATCCCATCATGTACGCCAAAATCATAATCTCTGAAGACATGTCTGTTTAAAGGCACTACTCCGGTTTTCCGAAATCCATTACATGATGTTTCCATAGTTGCAGCTGTGTTATAGGCTTTGCCGAAGATACTAGCTATTGCGTATGGAGATACAGTACTAAATTGGTTTTCGCGAAGCCAATTTTCTATCTCCTGGACATAAAACGTTTTTAACGGGGACATGAACGAAACATCTAAAGGCTGCATTTTGTTGGTCGAATGGGGCGGAAGACAAATTATCGTTACATAATTTTCTTTTGCCAAGTCTATTAATGCAATGTTTCTTGTGTGGGAGTAGTGTCCATCTAACACAAGTAGAACTGGATCAGCAGCTGAGGGTTTTGTAATCTTGATGAAGTGACTCAACCACTTTGTAAATATATCAGATTGAACCCAGCCAGAAATGTGACAGTCAGCTACTGCTCCAGCTGGAGCACCAAGCATTAGCTCTGCCCTCATATTTTACGGGGAAAAATAAGTAATGGTGGTACGTACACTCCTGCAGCATTCATACATGTTACCACGGTGATTAGTTTACCTCTTTCAGCGGAGGTTAATGAGGAAACCTGCTTTTTTCCCCTCAGAGATAAAACCTTGCTATGCTTATGTTGAACTATTGTAATGCCCGTTGCGTCTACATTGAAGACTCTCTGGAAAGGATCTTGGAGCTTGTTATATTCTGGCTCATAGAGATCGAAGAACACGGATACTTTTTCGGGTGTGAAAGATTTGATACGAGCCGCAGACATGCCTTGGGGTGTTCGCATCGAGAGTTGTGGGTGCCTCTTCATAAATAACCTCAACCATTTTTCCCCAGCTGATTTATTAACTCCATTGAATGGATGCGGGAGCTTATTTTTTATTGCAAGCTGGAATGCTATTCTTTTAATATCCCCTGACCTAAGGCCATAAAAGCGCTGTTCCATTTCTAATGCATATTGAAATAGGTCATGTTCTAGTTCTGCAGAAAAAACTGGTTTCCGACCAATGGATAGCTTCACAAGTTCTTCTGGACTTTTTTCTGATTTTGAGTACCTTTCTACGGTGCCTTTAGGTACACCAAATACTTTTGAGGCTTTTAGATATCCCATCTCTTTATTACGTACCGCCTTTACAGCTGCTACCATTGCACGAGGGTTCCATTGTTTATGTTTCTTTGCCATCTGCAACCGAAAAATGATAAACACGAAGTTATTGTTTGGGTGCCTAATTTGAGATACTCTCAAATACGGACACCATTTGGTATCTCAAATTAGGAACTTTCAGTATTACAAATTGACAACAACATTTTAGGTTAGTTATAGAAGAATATTGCCGTATTTCTATGTGACATCATTAAACAACACCTATACTAACTACTACTACACATAATATATTTTTTGCGCGATCGGTCATTTCTGACTATTTACCATGGGTGTTTCCATGACAGTACGTAGAATTTACCAGTTGCTATGATTACGACGACGCCAAAATTACTTACCGATCTAAAAACAGAACAGCAAAATTACTTACCGACGCCTTTTTAAAAATCAACAGTCTTACATTACATTTAATCTTTAATTATTGTTAGGTACATTAAACGTACAATTTGTGCTGCTGTTTCCTATAGCAAGACGCTCATAAAGTCATAAAGGAAGTGCAAAGCTAGTAAACTACATCAGACACATGCACATTGCACATTTTTATGAAATTATTCATTTCAATTTTGACAAGTAAACTGGTTACCTAGTGATGTACACCATACCACTTCGATCATTTCGATTCATTCTGCTCGTTAATTTCTTAGTGCATATTTATATTGGTTGCATAATTTTAATTTCGATCGCGCAAAAAAATGTTATAAGCACGTCGAACGTTAAGGGTTACCGTTCTCAGACAATAATTGGAGTCGTCGCTTCGCTCCTCCTCCAAACAATTGTCTTCGAACGGTAAAAATCCCTTATCGTTCTCCATACTTAATATACTATTATTTACGCTTACCTTGACTGTAAATGCCGGTTCAATCGTATAATCGAATAGTATATTAAGATACAAGTGTATAATCAAGTCTTTAAAGCACGCGCAACGAGTTTAAGGGCACGACGCAAAGCGGAGTGCCTTTAACGTTGCAAGTGCTTTAAAGACCAATTATACACGTGTATCTTATAGTATTTTTTTTATACCTGCAGTATAATTTAAAAATAGGAAATACAATGAAGTCATATTGACGTTATACTCGAATACATGTCTAATTAAGTGGGCTGGGTGTTCGTAATTTCACGATTGCCATGGAAATGTCACTTGACGTTTGCTTATAAAAATCATCGTCTTTGTGAATTAAACGATTTCCATTGAAAAAGATCATACACCGTTCATTAAATCGCTTGTAAAATCTAAACAAACGTTGGTAGGTGTAAAATCCAGCTCCAGTAAAGCCTATTATAAAGAATATGAAAAGTTGTTTCCATGGATGAATAGGAAGTTACTTACGAATACAGTCTTAAATGAATTGATAATGCTGGCATACATGAAGGAAATGTCAAAGGTATTTAAATCTTCTATATTTTGGTGCATTCATTCAAAACTTCCAAGCAATGTTGCGATTAAAAAGTGGAACAGATTTGGAAGCATACCCTAAATTACGCGCGTTTGTGAAAGCTTCAACCAAAGGATAGGTACAAAAGCCAAAGAAATGTTTTGCATTTACAGAAAGCGACCTAAGAGGATTTTTTATTTCATCCAGATGACAGTTTCAAAAGTCATACTTGAAGTATCGTTACTTAGCAACTTTAAAGCACGTGTGTTTTAAAGGCCTTTTTTCCAGAGACTTGTTATAACTAGACCGCGCGTAACGTAGATTTTACTATAAACGCCTGTTGTCAATATAGGATAGGCAACCAACTGTTCATTGCGGGGCAGACGTACGTTCTGCAGCTTGCTTTAGCCATGTTTATTCTAAATTTTAGTAGCAAAAAGAGATAACATACAGCTGTTAACTGTTTTAATCGAATTTATTGGTATTTTATTTGAACTAAATTGGTATATAACTGCCTTACTCTAGTCCTAATTTGATTTATATGTGTATTTTGGTGGTGAACACGTATGAGAAAATATACTCTTAAAACTAAAGATGTAGTAGTAAAATATGATTATTTAGCGGATTTTGATTCAATATATGCCTATCCAAAAACCCAAATGGGCTGTAACTGTTATTTATTTTTCTTAGACTGCTGATAACCATTTTGTTTACAACGCGGTGTGGTGTGGATTGAATGAAAAACCTGAACACATTTTCAGCAATTTTGGCAAATTTTTAATGCATCGCTTGATACGTGCAACAATCCTCCACGATTTTTTCTAGTTAAAAGCTTTGAATGACTCTCTGATGCGAATATCGGATCTGCACATATGGAACATTTAACAGACTTAGCTATTTTTCTTGTAACAAAACCTGAAATATACTTAGTACCCGTAAGTACTTAGTTACGTCTATACCTAATAGGCAAATAGGTATTGCCGTTGTCTTGCTGGTAAAGGATGTCGAATAATAGTTCTACGTTATTTTAAGTGAATGGGAAAGTCGAAAACGCTCGGTATTGCATTATTGTTTAACACCTTCGTAGGTACCTTTCTAAAATCGGCTTCATTCCCCGCAAAATGCATTATGGTGGGAGTAAATTTTTCTCTTCGAATGGCTCTGATCCATTGGCCCTTTAAACTTTTATCCGTTGAAAATCAGCGTATTATTTACAAATTTATCGACAGAGTACATGTTGATAGGCACAAGTTAACCTAAGTTTATTGGTTTATTCTCAACAGAAATTTATCTGTTCACTAATTCGAGCTAATCACGAGAATGATTAATGAACGGAACATCTAAAATATCAGCTTATTTCATTATATTGCATATCATCTCAGCGATTTTTGCCCCGCGGTGCATTGTGTGTTGCATACTGTGTCGACAACACCTTAGATACGTTAAGCGCAGTCTAGTTATAGCAAGTCTCTGCTTTTTTCGCACGCATTTGAGTGTTTAAAACGGAGATTGTGATTCAGGTATAATAAAAAAAACTTTATCAGCCAAATTACACCAAACATGCGGTTGTACAAAAATAAACTTTCCGACGCACTCAACGACCACTGTACCACTTTCTTGCAGTCTATTTCTTTTAGTTTGCGCCATTCCTCTTAGATGGCATTGCATGTATGATGATATAAGACGCTATCTCAAATTAGGCACCTACTACGGATGATTTAAATACATCTTTGGCAATGGATGTAAACGATGCTGCTGTTCTCAGTTGCATTACAACGGGAGTTGGAGAAAGTCAGTTACTTGAACAACATGCAGCTTTAGATTTACCTAGTCTCACTTCTTATATTTATCGAAAAAGCCATTTAAAAGTGTCTGCAGCTATTCGGAAATCTGCATGGAGCTCTATGAAAGAAGCCGGTAAAGAAGAAGCAAGACTTGCTCGCGATCTTGGAGAGGTTACAGAAGACGGAATTCCTATGATAACTGTCATAGCCGATGGAGCATGGTGCAAGCGCTCTTATAAAACTAACTACAATGCTTTATCAGGAGTTGTATGAATATACTGTGTTGTACTTGAGTTTAATTTAATATTGTATTTATTTAGGGATGCATTATTGGACAGAGAACTGGAAAATTATTGTTTCTCGGCATACGCAATAAGTATTGTACATACTGTGAAAAAAATTCCCACGCCGAAATAAAACCAGAGTTTCATACGTGCTTTAAAAATTGGAGCGGCACATCAACCTCGATGGAATCCGACATTATAATAGAAGGCTTTAAAACCTCTATAAAGCTTCACGGATTAATTTTTAAGCGATTGGTAGGAGATGGAGACAGCAGTGTAATGAAGAAGTTAAAATTAGAAAAACCTTATGGAAACACTTTAGTAGAAAAAGTTGAATGTCGCAATCATTTGCTACGAAATTATTGTAGTAAATTGAGAGAACTAGTTCAAAAAAGAAAAAGTTCAAAAGATATCCTTGTTCCTCCTATATTACGTAAATATTTGGAAAAAAATATCATTAGGCTGCGAATCGCCGTAACAAAGGCTGTGGCATATAGGAGAAATACTTCGGATCCAATTGAGAAAAAAATCGAAAGTTTAAAGTCCGACTTAATCAATTCGCCCAGCCATATATTTGGAGAGCATAAAAGCCAGCCACTTGGATATTTTTGTGATAAAGACAAACCCGATGAAGATGACAAGGTGCAAGGTTTGTATATTTGTTGCGCATCAGTTAAGTTTGATAGGTACTTATGATACATCTTATAGATTTTAAACTATGCGGTTTTTACGACGATATAATGTGTTGTGTGCATCGTTTGGTGCAAAACGCATCAAGTTTGCTCATGGATATGGACAACAACGCAGCGGAACTTTATAATTCTATATTATGCAAATTTGTGGGAGGAAAGCGCATACACTTTGCCTCAAGCGGTGCATACCAAACAAGATGCGAAGCTGCAGCGTCGTCGTACAACTGCTCCTATGATTTATACAAAATACTATATCAATCTCCAGGTAGACACACCAAACAGTTTGTGTCTACTAGATTGAAGCTTAAGGCACAACGAAAAAAATACAAAAAGGCTGCCAAAACTAGGACAGTAATCGCTCCAAAATACTTCCCATACATTCGCTGCAGCCGATGAAGATTATGGAGCAGTAGAGGACATGTCCCAGGAGGAGTACCTATGGTCGCAAAAAAAACGAATTTTTAAATTCATTGAAAAAAAATGTAAACGAAAGGTTGGCTCTTGAAGTAAAAACTAGAGGTCAAACCACAAATCCGCTTTGGAAACAAGAGCGATCTTTGCGCCTCAGTCCTCAGTTTTTGGAAAAATCTGTAAGATGAGGCCAACAACATCATGCGTTAAAACTGTGGAGTGGTTACTCTATAAAGATTTTTCTGGAACAGCAGCTACACGATATGGAGTTGAACATGAACCGATAGCTATTGCTAAATTTTCAGAAGTCACCGGTTTAGATGTTCAAACATGTGGTCTATTTTTGCATAAAGACTATCCTTATTTGACGGCTAGTCCAGACGGGTTAGTAGCAGACAATGGACTACTTGAGGTAAAATGTCCCGCTTCAGCCGCAAAGTTATCCATCGTTGAAGCTATTCAAGAAAAAAAATTAAATTCCTGTCTTTAGACAGAAATGGAGAGGTCTGCTTGAAAAGTGATGATACATATATGTATCAAATACAAGGACAGATGGAGGTATGCCAAAAAAGACCACTGTTACTTTGTCACTTGGACTCCTCTAGATTTTAAAATTTTGAAGGTAAGTAAGGTGGGGTAAGTGAGTAGTAAAATTGTGAAAGTTCGCATGAATCATATGTTTCTAAAAACAGATTTATGTTTTAGGTTTCCACAATCTGAGCAATCTAATTAAGGTGCTATTTTGCTACTTTGACGGCTGAGAAATCATAAAATTATATTTTCAGAATTTATTATTATTTTTTTTAAAACAATGCCCATACTACACACTTACCCCTAATAATGGGGCAAGTGTGTAGACAGTTGTGTGCAGCCATATAGAGTAAATGTATTTCCGTCTGGGGCAAGAGTGTAAAACTGCGTACTTTTTTATATATTTGCCATCAAACTCTTTTAGAAAAAAATACTTAAGGCTATGTGAACGTTTTATTAAACTATTCTTATAAAAATATATCATTTAGAGAACATTGTAATGTCCAAAAGAAACTCCAAAACGATAAAGACCTCTTTTTGCAACAGTTGGAGTTGGAAGTAACATCACGATGTCGTTTCTGGGAACGAATGCAATATCTTCAGGATCTGCCCAGACAAAACTATTCGGAACAGAAGGATTTAAAGTAGGGACTGTTCTGGTAAATTTAACTTCTACGTCTTGACTTTCGTCAATCGATATAACTTGTCCCACGTAATGACGTCGAGTTTTTTTGGTTTCAAAAACTGCAAGAATCCAATCCTTGGCAGATATACTGGATATATCTATGATTTCTTCAACATATTTTGCAAGTGACCCTTCCTCTCTAAATTCTTCTATATCATCGCTCTCATTGTAAACTATTTCTTCGTCCGATGAGCTCTCCGATTCTATGAAAGTTCTACTCTTTTTTGATTGAACTTCTGGTTTATTGCTGTTTTCGTTCAAGCGTTTCATAGCCTAATGATTTCTGCTCCACTAGCTACTTTTCTTCGGCGTTTCACACCTGTATTAACGTGCTGTTTTACAGTAGAAAGTAACAGCTCTTCAAAAGATTGTCCGGTATTTAAAGCAGATTTTTCTGCACATTCATTTGACAGCATATTTGTTTCTGACTCTACAGTAGACGTGCTTGTTACAGCAGACGTGCTTGGCACAGTAGACGTGCTTGGCCCAGTTTGCGGCTGTTCAACTCCTACATGCAGGTTTCTTTGTGTTTTCCATCTTTTTAGTACCATCGGATCATAGCTTTCTTCAGGTATGACTTGAGAATTAAATGGCAAGATTCGACCCTTCTTAAAACCATTGGAAATGATTTCCGGATTTGTTTCTCTCCAAATTTTTCCAACCAGTTTACTGAACTGTTTCTTCGGAATTTTATATCCCTGGTTCTGTCTTTGCCATTGTGCTAACATAGCGTCCCATCTTGACTTTACAGAGCGAAATACAGTTAAATCTAATGGTTGTAACAGATGGCTCGAATGCGGCGGTAACTTCAGTATTGTTACGTTATTGTCTATTGCCAATTTTATGACACGTTCGTCAACATGGGATACGTGTCCGTCGTATATGACTAAAACTGGTCTTTTATCGCCAAGTTGCTCTAAGAAAGTTTCAAAAGTTCCAAAATAACGTACAAATAGGTCTGCCTCCATCCAACCATTCGATGTGGCTGCATATGTTGTACCCGGGAAGCTTTCGTTTTCTGGTGCCATCCATTTATCCCAGATGTTTTTGCCCTTGTAAACTATCAATGGAGGCGCTTTATATCCGGCAGCATTTGCTGCCATTAAAACAGTAATATTATCTCTACCCACACCCCCTGTAGTTCTTGAAGATTTATTTTTATTTTGCCTTTATTTTTAAGTGGGCGGGGTTTCAGCCGAGGCTGCTCTACCAACCCAACCCACTATACATTTACAAATATCCATGCCCGAACCCGGATTCGAACCAGGGACCCTGTACCGCAGTCGAGCTTCCACTGAACTGCGCTACACGGGCCGGCATGATGCTCCTTTTTTCCCCACAAGTGTCATTTGACGAGGATTGTCGCACGAGGTAGTTTGCCGCATAAGCCGCGTAGCGGCGAATGCGGCAAAAGCCGAGCGCGACAAGTAGACAAATGACACGTGTGCTTTATACTATTTTTTCTATTTCGACTTTTATTTTAAATAATAAATTATACAAATTATAAATATTGCCTTTAGGCGTTGTTAGGTAATTTTAAACTATCATTCAGTCCTGTATTTTCAAACTTTTAATTATTTGCTCTGTAAGTGTATCGTGATTTGGTCATAATTCCATTTTGCGGCAGTTATGATGAATACGGATGACAAACACGTCTCTTGTACCCCACCAGAGATCCAAGAGATTGCCAATGAAGCGACGTTAAATTTACTGCCTGTAAAATCGAAAGTAAAGTACGAGGAGTACAAAATTTTTGAAAACTGGCTGGCCGAGAAGGGAGTTCAAAAAGTAAGCAAGAATGTACTGCTGGCATATTTTACTACGCTAAGTAAAAATAAAAAAAGTTCTACCCTTTGGAGTATATATTCAAAATTAATCGGAATTAATACAATCGGTCAAGTTCCTCGTACGTGATTTACACTTTACAGGTTATGTTTAGTTTTGATTTGACGGATACCGTTGACGGCAAAAAAGCGAGGGGTACCTGTAGTATAGTAGCAAGCTGGCAACAGCGCTCGAGGCCTGGCAACATCTCGACCTCCATCTATCTGACGGCCTTCGAGAGAACCTGAGCGGAGCGCGAACGTAACAATTAACCTTACTTTTAAGACAGCGATTAACACGAGGTCATCGAATAATATTCTGAAATATAGAGCTTAGTCGTTAACAATATTCTTATTTCAGATTAACAAACACCCCCTCAAACATCAGAGTATAACAGTACCAATCCAACAAAATAAAAAAAATAATACGTTTCTATTTCTTTCAGCATCATTTCTGTCTAGAAACGCACGCAAACTGGGCCAATCAAGTACGGTTTCGGTATTGTTCCCACATCGAAATAGAAAAAAATATTTACCTGGGGTAAGTGTGTAGGTACTACACACATGGCCCAAGAAAATAATACACACTTTCCCCCTCCTACTATTTTTAGTGGGGCAAGTGTTTAGTACAACGTATTTTTTTAAAAATCAACGATATGTAAAAAATACTACGAATGACAAGAAAATATTACTAAAGCTTACCTGTTTTTAAAAAAATATATTTTAAAAGTATCACTTATACCACTGTTGTCGCTAGATTTCGAAAAGCCTGCGTACTCGTGTTAAATCGCCACACGACTGATGCAACAACATCACCGGTTTCTACGAAAATTTTGAATAATTGTAACAGTTTAAAATAGTATTAACCTTTGTAGTCATATTTCTATTTCCATTACCCTGTATTACATGTTCGCGCATCGTTGAGTGCAACCAATATGTCAATTCTCTAGTTACTTTTATATTTTTGTGTTACCTGCCCGTTTTAGTTTCTCGATCTACCGATCAATGACGTCAGTTTACTGTAATTCGATACCTTGCTGTCATTGGTTTTAAATTCGTTTCCTTTATCGATAAGCATTAAATATTACCATTTATGGTATTGACATATCCATCGGCTCTCGTGGTTGGTTGGAATTATTCGTCGTCGGTTGCATCGTGACCGGAAACAAGAAAGTTAGCGTCTTTTTTTCTCGCCACCTGCTTTAGAAAGACGGTCGATTTGTGATCCCGAGTTGGGGGTGCTTGTTATATCTTCCAGTGGTTGATTTGGGATCGAACACCCTTGCGAAAGCATCTTTTAACCAAGTCAACCCAAATTAATGTTTGCACCAAGCAGTTTCGTTTTAATGCTTGAGGACAAACTTCCGTAAGGAATTTTTTTTTGTACTGGAGAAATTTCAAGCCACCTTAATCGTAAGTTATACTCCGTGTGATCGAATCCACTTTACCTTCTTTCTATTTCTAGGGGGAATCCATCGTATTTATGGTATAAGAAGGCTACCTTACTTTAACGAAGTTCTTTTTTTTTGTGTACTCTCTGCTTTAAGAGGTTAGCGCATTATATTTGGTTAACCGTGGCCATAATTACATTATATTTTCGAGTCCTTGTAAGGAGTCAAAGTCCAACGATTCCGTAGCTTCTACTTACTCTCTAAGCGGAACACATCTACGTTAAACGACAATATGCAGAAGTTCCGTGTACTGTAAAATCTGCCATTGAAACGTTACTATCTCTAAGGCGCAGCCAAACAGATACTGCGGACACCAACCCTTTTGACACCTGTTGCGGTACATAGAAAACCGTTAGCCGTTTACACGTACACCAGGAATCTTAGGAACCAGAGACCTACCTATCGTAGTGGTGATATCTTATTATTGTTTAAACTATTGCTTTTGTGTATTTGCATTTCATTTAACCCATACTTATGTGGTAAATGTTAACTGGCCGAACACTAGAGCCACCCATATTACTCTTAATTAGTACGCTTGAACTTGAAAGGGACTAATTTGCTTTAATTAACTGCATTTACTCATGTGAAGTAAATCACCTGTGAAGTACAGAGCTCTATATCATGATTTAAACTTCGATACCCTACAAGCTATCAAGGTATTCAATCCACTGTCAATTTAACCCATTAAACTCTAATCACTGTGCAACGGTAGTGGGTGTTCTATACCTACTTTCAGGATTTTTGGTATGAACTAGTTTCAGCTACTAAATTTATGTAATATTTCATTGGGGGAATTTTATGTAAACCTTGGAATTTGGGATAATTATTTCAACACTTATACTTGGGGTTGTTTAGTTTTTACATAACGTGTTTATTATACTTTATTGATTTTTGATTCCCATTCGGGGAACATAACTTTTGTGTTGGTGTTACGTATGCAGGTGCAATTGCACCCAATAAACACTTATTTTTGTGGGTTATCAGTTGCCTACTTTAAAGCTAAAGCTACCTTTCCTAGTTCCGGTAGTGGCAAGCGAAACTTAACTTGGAATTAGGTGGCGCCCAAGAGATTTTAATTGAAGCGACCAAAAGTAAGTACCTACTGACGACCTAGGCTGGATCGAGGAGTTATAAGTGCCAATTACCAATTGAGTTAATTCTGTTACCCACAACCCTGTACATTAGTCTTTCTCTCCGCTGTTTGCTATTTGGTCAACAGAGCTAGCTGGCCGGTCAGCGGCGTGTGTTTTATTTATGAAGCACATGGTATTTTTTGTAGTGCCTTGCATTTTGCTGCTTGCGCGTTATATAATGCGCGACATTTAATAATGAATTAGTGTACAATGAGACCTTCTTAGAGCACCGTGTAAAAGGCAACTTCTTACATATAACAGAACTAGATTTTATTGGATGTCTACACTCTTGCCCCAGATACACACTTACCCCACTTTACCTTAATTTTAAAATAAAAAAAATTATATTTACATGACCATTTTAGATATCGCGGGACAATACGTTTTGGGAAAGTAAAATGAAAAGTAAATTATCAAACTTTTATGAAACATGTCTTCTCCCCGAAATTATCGACCCTAGATTTCCTAGGAATTTATCCATAAGGAACCCTGAATGATAATTATTTTAACACTTTTCTTATCCGAAGCGTGGGTAGGCAAAAATTTGTTACGACTTTATATTTATTTTTGCATTTTAGTGAGTTTGTCGAGGTGGATAAAATTTCATTTACTTTGCACATTTTAATTGAAACTTCAAATCGTATATACATTTAGCAACGAATTACAAGCAAAAAAGTCAACGCATTGCTTTCCCAATTCCAATATACGTGAAAACCACGGAGAAGGGTTTCGGTACTATTCGGATATTGTACGGAATAAAAAGGTACGTTCTAATTGATATTGGTTCTTGTCTTTCCGCCTTAATTCTGTATTCCCTTTACCGTTGCCCTGCAGATGCAAGTCGAATGATAGTTACAAACAACCTTAACCTTTGTAAAGTGCACGTGGTTGACATGACGTGTTTCCAAATTGAAGTATCATTTTTATGGCATTTATTAGAGGTGAATACTTTCAGTATGCAGTGACTTATTAACAACCATTGTAAATTGTTTACACTACAGAAACAATCTATTGTGTTGTGTAACCAAAAATAACTGGAAGTGAGGCCGACATTTTTGTTACTTTTTCCAAGGTAAGGCGTAGGATGAAATGGGGCGAGTTTGTACAGTCTCATCAAAGAAAACTGAGCGTTTTTAATTGTGGGTTTTGATTCTAGTTCTGAACATTTTAACAACATAAACATGGTCAGGGTATATAAAAAACGGTTGGGTAGTAGAACGTATGGCAACTTTTCTGAGGAACAGCTCAACAGTGCCCTCTTGGATGTAATTGATAATGGAATGTCGCTACGCATGGCTGCCAAAAAACATAAGATATCTCTTGGAACCTTATGTAATAAATTTCACGGACGTAATATTAGGCATACAGGTGGTCACCCAGCCATATCCTCAACAGAAGAAGTTGCTATAATTAATAATGTTCTAAAATGTGCAGAGTGGGGTTACCCATTGAATACAACTGATCTACGAATGTTTGTCAAAAGTTATTTGGACAAGACTGGTAAAATTGTACCTAAGTTCAAGAATAACCTTCCAGGAATTGACTGGGTGAATGGTCTATTGAAACATCAAAGTATTGCAGGTAAAAGGCTCGCATCTAATATTACCGCCAGACGCTCATAAGTAACACCCGACACCATAAAGAAATATTTTTCTAATTTTTTAAAAAAATACTCGGTTCTACTACATTCTTGTTTTGATATGTAAGTGTGTTTTAAACCAATATTTATAATAAAATATTAAATCTTGAGTTGTGTTGCCTCAGG
The DNA here is from genome assembly GCF_008802855.1 of Photinus pyralis. Lineage (NCBI taxonomy): Eukaryota > Metazoa > Arthropoda > Insecta > Coleoptera > Lampyridae > Photinus > Photinus pyralis. The sequence continues at coordinate 70,362,377 of NW_022170249.1, forward strand.
TGTACAATTTCGCCCCCGAATAATTTATTAAGATATTTTAAAAACTGCTTGATCAAATTTCTTCTAAGGCGAGATTGGACACTTAAGATATATACTATTGATCTATGCTATAATATAGCGCCGTTCAAACTCGCCCCGTACCCGTGTATGAGATTGTACACCATATATTTATTTTTTTTCGTCTTCGTTGCACAGTTTTGAAAAAGTGAATTAGTGCCTTATATTCCTTTCAAGTCACTTGATGAAATTGTGTTTAAAAATAAAAAAAAGGGATACATGTAGTCACTTTTGAAACAAAACAAAAACAATTTCCGAACTGTACAATCTCACCCCGTTTTACGGTACTTAAGAAATCTCCTGTCATCCATCCACTTTCTTGAGCTAAACCGAGCGCGCCTACTGGGGCATGGTCCATCAATTCGTACTTCATGTTTTTTCTGGGAAATAGTAAAACGGGCGGCACGTAAGTTCCAACAGCGTTGAAGCAGCATGCAACTGTAAGATGTTGACCTCTTTCTGCACTTGTAAGTATGCCAACTTGCTTCCTTCCTTTAGTTGCAAGTATTTTGGAATTTTTTGTTGGGACCGTTGAAAGCCCTGACTCATCCATGTTATATATATTTTGCGGAGAAAACTTTTGTTTTTCTAAAACTCTTTCCATAGCGTCAAAATACTTTCCAACTACCACCTTATTAAATGCACGGGCTCTGGCTGCAGAAGTTGCCTCTGGTGTGCGAAGTGAAATAGTCCCAACCCGCCGCTTTCGTTTCCTTTGAAAATTTATGCGGAATTTTCTTTGCATCGGCAATTTCATAAGCAAGCTTTCGAACGTCCAATGTGGTTAATCCGAAAAAACGAACTTCTAGCTCTTTTATATGACTACCCAATTCATCTTCAAACTCTCCATTAAAACTTGGAACACGTCCTCCTAAATAACCTTTATTGGCTCCACGATCATTCTTCGCACGCCTCCTTAATGTTCTGTGTGGTACATTAAATGTTTTCGAAGCTAACAGCCATCCCATTCGTCCTTTTTTAACAGCATCTAACGCTTCTGCCATATGTTCCTCGTTCCAGCTTTGGCGGGTTGATTTTCTGACATATTTCCCTACCATTCTTGAAATAAAATCTGTAAAATTTGAATGCTGTTATAATTAAAAACTAATAAGGGTAAGACGGCATAGTAGTAGGTATGACATCTCAACCTGATCAGTACTATGCTATTTCACCCCAAAATGCAATACATTTATACTTGTGACATTTACTCAGAGTTTACACTTACATTATAACGATAAGTTTGTGTGGCGCTGATTTTATACAAAACCCACGTTAAATAAAGGGGATGCCTCGACTAGCGGCTGGATAAACCACACAAAATGTTAATGCTCAGGGTATGATCGTATCGATTGTCCACCTGTCAGTGGGTAATGGTGGTTCGTCTTTCGTCCACTTAGCCGGGATCGAGTGTGCCGTCTATAGCTGGCTTGTGGAGATGGCGATTCAAATAGTAACGTAACTGCGAAGTGGGAACATGGCAACAAGAAGGCAGAATGAAACTCACACAAAAAAAAAGAACCCTAAAAGAATGCCAGTATTAATTTGAATTCCTTTCCCTGTTTTTTATTCATACCTCAATGAAAAAGAGGGTTTCTTTTGTAGTTTACAATAACAAGATGGCCTTGATCGTTAGCTATCGAAATTGATTGAAGTGTACAACAGGTGTCAATCTAAAAGAACGTCATATGTGAACAATAGGTACACGACAGAGATGGTACTTACGTCGAAAAAATTAACATATCCCATAAAGGTTAATGGGCTAAATGGTCTCCACCAAATCCCAACTCATTCGTATTCCATGGACTCAGAAATCTGCCATCAGCGATACTTAATTAACTTAAATCCATGAAGAATTTTAACGACGAAAATTTACAACCTGTTGCTATTCAAGGCATTCGAACAAGAAGGTATCGCCGACCGTTAAATTTATCGGGGAGATAATACTCATGCGCAAAGCAACCCAAAACGCTCAATGTCACATAAAACAGTGGCGCTCACAAGAAAATTGCCCCAAGAAACATAGGCGTAGCAGAATTGAACGGTGCAAGCGAATTTAAACCGTTACAACATTTTTGACCTGACCAATAGTGCGGATTGGTAGAGATTTATCAATAAACACTGCGATATTAACAAACTTAATCGGAACTTCACCTCACTCAACGTAAAAAGCTTTTAACGAAAGCTGATCAGAAAACTTTCCACTCAGTTGGAGCATAAAATCGCGCAAAAAGAAGACTTTGCCATCTGCCACTGTGTTCGTCGCACCATCTGCAGAAGACGTCAGTGTCGCTTCTCCTTTTCTTTTAAAAAGTCTCTACATAACTTAGAGGAGTGTTTGGGATCATTGTCCTCTTGAAATGTGAAGCCTCGTCCAAATAATCGAAGCCCAGTGGGAATTGCTGTTGAAGACAAAATATTTTTATAGTCTTCTTTCTTCATTATGCCTTCAATTTTTACCAACCCACCGACTTTATTATTACCAAAACATCCCCAAACCATTGCTTCACCCTCTAAACATGCTCTCAAATAATGATACTTTTCAATAGTCTGAATTCGGCTACTAGTACTAATTAAGGAGTATCTTGAAATTCCAGCCAATTATTTAGATTTCCATTAAATTTACGTAAACTAATTGCTGACAATTTTACCCCTAAAACATTAGAAGAATCTCCGCCACTGTCGAGGGACCGCAAAGAATTCGCCATTGAATTGCTATTCTCAACAGCTTTATAACTTTTTATGACGATGTTTGCGTTAGTTAAATACTGAATTCAGGAATCAAAAAATTCCTGCCTTTCATCATAATATTGGTTTAAAATGTCCTCACTACATAAACATTCTAATTGTAATTAAATCTCAAATTCTTGATTAATATCTTGAAACTTATCTAACCTAATCTGCAGAGTTATTTGTCGTTAATCAATGACCTCATTGTTATTATAGTTTCTTTTTTTATAGATGCAACACAAGCTTGTTTGGATATCAAGTAAAGGATTGGGTATTCACATTTATGAATGGTTTGCAGATAGTAATAGAAGCCGAGCTGGAAAAATATATTAAGAGATGTTCCGATATTAATTATGGGCTTACGTATGAAGCTATACAAAAACTAGCATACGAATATGCCGTCGTTAAAAAAAAAACATTCCTCAAGAGTGGCATCTTTCACGTTGTGCCAAAAAGGGTTGGAGAATTGGGTTTATGAAACGCCATAGAAGCTTATCTCTCAGGAAACCGGAAAGTACCAGCTTAAGTCGAAGCATTGGTTTCAACAAACCTCAAGTTGAAGAGTTTTTTGAAAATTATAAGTCTGTGCTCAACGACAAAAATACTGAACTTAGATGAAAGTGGTGTAACTACAGTTATGAAACCTCCAAACGTGGTAAGTACATGTGGGAAGAAACAAGTATCTCAAGTTGCGTCGGCCGAAAGGGGGGAACTTGTAACAGTCGTTGGAATTGTTAATGCAGCAGGTCAAGCATATCCACCTGTTTATGTTTTTCCCAGAATAAGAAACGTATCTGAATTGATAGCAGATGCTCCAACATTGAGTTTAGCTCTGGGAAATAAATCTGGTTGAATGACATCAGAACTGTTTATAGAAGTTTTAAAACATGTATCTAGTCATACCAACTACAGTATTAATGATCCAATTATTATTTTGTTAGACAACCATGAATTGCAGGTCAGTTTAACTGCTGTGAAATTTTGCAGAGAGAATGGGATTAATTTGGTCAGCTTCCCACCCTACACAACGCATCGCTTGCAACCGCTTGATGTCGGAGTCTTTGGGCCCTTCAAGTCCTATTGTGAGATTGCTTTTAATGATTGGTTAACTTGGCATCCAGGTCAAACAATATCAAATAATTTAATGTTTTTTATTTTCTTTATGGGTTATCGATTTCGAAGTTTCACTTCATCATCAGACCTTGCTGAAATATAAATGACTCTAGTTTTACATAGAAAATGGAATATTATAGCTTACCTTCATTTAAAATACTGAATGAAAATGGGTACATCTGTATGAAGGATCGTATGAGTTACATTATAATCTGGTAGTGTCGCGACATTTTGCAACATATTTGGTGTCGGCGGTGTGTGAGACCGCGGTATCAAAAGAAGCTTTTTTTTAATGTAGATTAATCGGCAATTATTTTCTAAGGTGTGTTAATAGGTGTAGAATTTATTTCCAGTATATACAGGATCAAAAAAAAGATAACTACCTACTAATTAATTAATATTATTAACGAAATGTATCTTTAAAAACTAAAGCTGACTTGTATAAAAATATGAAAAAATAAGATAGTACATTAATTATATCTCCAATTATTAATTAACATTGAAATTGGAAAACGTTTCCCTGCAATTTTCGCAAATAGTTGAGGAGCGTCTGTTCAAAACCAGACATGTCCAACTTCGAATGAATTTCGTTTTTCGACTGTTTCCGAAAGATTTTATTGAATTAAATACGACTGTGGTAACAGAATTGATCAAAACAGATCATGTCCCTTGTAAAATGCATAGCGAAAGTAGAGCGTTTGATCAAAATCAGACATGTCCACTATTTAACTTCGCAAGTGAATACCTGATCTAAACTAGACATGTCCTTAACTTTTATAATAGCATTTGTAAATAACTGATCATAAGCGGACATGTCCTAAGTGATGCAGATTCCTTTGTATAGGTTTATTTTGCATTATTGTCGCAATATTCGTCAGTGGATGGCACCACCTATTAGCGATACGCTAAAATTAATCACCTGTTAAATTTTGTTGTGTTGTTTCACCGCTAGATTAGTGCTTTTCGCCTTGTGCGCTCTTCAGGTGAAGTTGTGGTTTATCTTATTGAATTTGAGTGTGTTTATCAATGGAAGAACATACTGTTGGCGAGATTAATAGTGGATCACGAAAAAAACGTGTACCTACATCCGCACGTGCTTCAAAGGCAACCATGAGAAGATTTTGTCATCTTTTCCGTGCAATGTTGAAAATGTTGGTTAATATTATTTAGGTACGCAGAGGCCGATCCTGATTTAAAATCATTTAAACGTCCTTGCGACCATCACACTTCCCAGTTTGAATGCAACCTAATAAAAAAAAATGACCTTATAGTTGCTAGGTCGAAATTTTACGAAACTCCAAATAAAATCGAACAGGACCGCAAACTATGCCATTTCATCTCTTGTGTCCGTTCCTCAGAGAAAACGCCCAAGAGACAATGTTGCGGAAAACAAAAGAAAACCAAAAACTTTAAGTGCTTACTACTATTTTCGTGTTGGTAAAGAATTAAAACCAGTGTATAGAAAGTTTCTTAGTGCTGCCCTTAGTATCAGCAACAATAGGCTCACGACAGTAATAAAGACATTACAAAATGGTGACGTTCCCAATGAAAAACGTGGAGGTGATAGAAAAAGTAACAAAAGTACAGCCAAAAAAGACAAAATAAAAGAGTTTATTTCCTCATTTCCGGCTACTGAAAGCCATTATAACCGAAAAAAATCGTGTCGGGTATACTTATCGTCTGATTTGACTTTGCAGAAGATTTTTAATATGTATGACGTGAAATATGGTAACACTGAATGTAAGGTATCTGACTATGTTCAAAGATACTTTTTACAAAAATTTTAATATTGGATTTAAGTCACCTGCCTGTGATGTTTGTGGAACATGTCTGAACTTAAAGAATGCCATAAAAAATGAAAAATTGGAGCAAAAAGCAAAATTAGTTACTAAACGACGAGTTCACAAATTGCGTGCAAAACAGTTTTATATTTTGGCAAAAGAAGAACCTCCCAACTCGATTTCATTTGCGTTCGATTTACAGCAAGTCCATCCTTTACCAAAACCACCCATACAAGACGCCTTCTACTTGCGCCAGATTAACTATTACTCATTCTGTTGCGTTGATATGAAAAGCAGAAATCCCACATTTTATACGTGGACTAAGGAACAAGCGAGAAGGGGATCTATAGAAGTTGGATCGGCTTTACTATCTCATCTAAAGTCTTTAGATTTAAAAGGATGTGAAACTTTAAGATTATTTTGCGATGGATGTGCCGGGCAAAACAAAAATTCCTTTGTTGTACATCTTTTGGCATACTGGTTGCGCCAGAGCTCTTCGTCAGTCAAAAGTATTATGATGTACTTTCCTGTTAGAGGTCATAGCTACCTTCCTGCTGATCGCGCCTTTGGTCGGGTAGAAAAGATTTTAAAGAAACATAACATTATTGTATCTCCAGAAGAATACAATGATATCTACTCCAAGGTTGGAAAAGTGAAAGTTCTGGGCAAAGACTGGGTATTATTCGATATTAAAAGTCTTACCCAACAGATTTATAACAAGCTTCCTGGAATAAAAGATATCAAACGTCTTGAACTAAAAAAAATATATGAAAAAAATAAATGGACTATAAAGTACAGGGGTATGGAATTGTGGCGGCCAGCGCCTAAAACATATACAATTAAGCACGCCGAGACTACCCCCAGCTCGGCACGGCAGTCAAGCACGGCCGAGAACACCCCGGAGACATGCAAAACGGTTTCTCCCCACTCCAACAGACGGCCTTTATAAGGCGAGCCAGCAGCAGAATAAATCAGATGCACCTGTTTCCTTATAGCGGTCATCTCACTAATACTGTGTTGTCTCATAGCCAGTATTCAATTTAGGGCAGTGTTCTTAATAGCCTGCCTCACCAACCGGCGTTCACCGAGCCCGATAAACACAATCAGGTTACCCCAGCCGGCGTTCACCGAGCCCGGCATTCCTACCAGCATCCACCGCGGACAGTACGTCGGGCCCATGCCCCCTACGACGCCCAGGAAGGTGAAGCGCCAGCGACGAAACGAGGTCCGCCGTTTCTTCCAGAGGAGCCCACTCCCGACACCCGTTTCGCCGCTTCCGCCTAGCCCGACGAAACCACAACGCGCGTGGATACTACAGCCCATCGAGCAGCCCGTTTCCTACGGCAACATCGACCCCGGGACCATAGCGACTTAACGATCCCCGCCGATTTATAGTACGCGATCGTCATCGGAAGCAGCTGATCCAGCACCTGTTCGGGGACGACTAGAATTTGCATGTACTGTAATGTAAATGTAATGTTATGTAAATATAGGACACAATAATAAACGAGCACGCATACAACCAAAACTGGTGACCCCGACGTGATCAAGAATCCAAGATGCCCGACCAGGAGCCAGGCGCTGCACAACCAAACATGAACGAAGAGGCATACCGACCGGTAGTCCACAGAGTTCAAATGAAGCTACCTCCATTCTGGCCCGTAGACCCGGAATTATGGTTCGCACAGGTCGAGAACCAATTCAGAATCTGCGGCATCACGAAGGACGAAACAAAATACGGATACGTCGCCAGCAGCCTGGAAGCGAAATATGCATGTGAGGTGAGAGATATCTTAACAAACCCGCCGCAGGAAGACAAATTCGGTAAGCTAAAAACCGAACTCACGAAACGACTGAGCGCAACGCACGAACAGAAGATGAGGCAACTCCTAGAGCAAGAGGAACTCGGGGACAGGAAACCTTCCCAATTCCTGAGGCACCTGCAAACTCTGGCCGGGACATCAGTACCAAACGACCTGCTGAAGTCAATATGGGCAAGCAGACTACCAGCCAATATTCGTACAATCTTGGCAGTCCAACCGCAAGCCACACTGACGGAAGCAGCGGAACTAGCAGACGCAGTCCATGCAACAGCAACCCCGCAACTCCACGCGGTACAACAGAACAACACGGTGCAAGAAGCTATCACAAAGCTCACCGCAGAAATCGCAGAGCTGAAACTACAGTCGAGAGGACGCACCCGCGACAGACGAGGCGATAACGCAAGACGTCCCAGCCGAGGCCGATCACCGCAAAAACAGTATGACACTTGTTGGTACCACTACCGGTTCGGGAACGACGCAAAGAACTGCAAACCACCATGCAAAAAGAGTTCGGGAAACGAACAGGCCAGTCGTTGAAGGCGGTCTACGACTCGCACAACACACCACGCCGCCTACACGTTACAGACAGACTAACAAACATAGAGTTCCTAATCGACACTGGAGCCGAAGTTTGCACTTTCCCAGCCCGCAAAGTTAACAGCAAAAGACCGGCATCCTCATACAAGCTCTATGCAGCAAATGGAACAGCCATCAACACATATGGCACCATCAACATGAACCTGGACCTACGACTTCCCAGAAGTTTTCCATGGAGGTTCATCATCTCAGACATCGAGAAACCCATTATCGGCGCAGATTTTCTTTCGCATTACGGACTACTGGTGGACGTGAAACACCAGCGACTAGTAGACTCGCAGACCTCACTAACACACCAAGGACGGAAGGCCACAAATCATGTAAATATTGTATATAGCACCTGTAAGGCGGAAAAATACCACGCACTGCTGAAAGAATTCCCAGCACTGACAAAACCCGCAGGAATCATGGGAATCCCGAAACACGCAACGAAGCACCACATTCAGACAACGGACGGTCCGCCGGTAGCTCACAAGCCGAGAAGGTTAGCACCAGACAAGCTGGAGGCGGCACGGAAGGAATTCCAATTGATGCTCCAGTTGGGAATAGCCCGACCTTCGGCCAGCCCATGGGCATCGCCATTACACCTGGTACCTAAGAAAACCAGCGAGTGGAGACCATGCGGTGACTACCGGGCACTTAACGCCAGAACCGTACCAGACCGGTATCCCATCCCCCACATAGAAGATTTCGCCCAAGAACTCGCCGGGAAAACAATATTCTCCACTATAGATCTCACGAAGGCGTACCATCAAATACCCGTAGCCGAGGAAGACATACCAAAAACAGCGATAACAACCCCGTTTGGACTCTTCGAATTTCCTTTTATGACGTTCGGACTTCGCAACGCAGCACAAACATTCCAACGTTTCATGGACGACATTCTACGCGACCTGAAATATTGCTACACATACATTGACGACATCCTCGTGGCGTCCGAAAGCGAGGAGCAACACGTGGAACATTTGCAACAGGTTTTTCAGAGGTTAAGCGAAAACGGGTTGGTGATCAATCCAGACAAATGCAAGTTCGGCAAAAACGAGATACAGTTCCTAGGGTACACAGTGACGAGCCAAGGAACACAACCACAGGAGAGTAAGGTGCAAGCCATCCGAGAATACCCACGCCCCGACACAGCCAAGAAACTAAGGCAAGTCTTAGGTATGATAAATTATTACCGCAGATTCGTCAACAAGGCAGCGGAAACACAAGCACCCCTCCACGATCTGCTCAAGGGAAGGTTGAAAGGAAACCAGCCGTTACACTGGACACCGGCAGCCAGCGAAGCCTTCGAGCAATGCAAGCAACAGATAGCACAAGCCACCCTGATTCACCATCCAGTAGCGAACGCGCCATTAGCGATCACGACGGACGCATCAGATTTCGCGCTAGGAGGTGTAATCCAGCAGTACGTTAACGGAGACTGGCATCCGCTCGCATTTTTTTCAAAGAAACTATCAGCGGCAGAAAGCAAATACGGCGCCTATGATAGGGAACTCCTGGCCATCTACAAAACGATAAAGCATCACCGCCACATCCTCGAAGGACGCACATTCGCCATCTATACGGATCACAAGCCAATTACCTATGCATTCAGCCAGAGGCCCGAAAAATGCACACCCAGGCAATTCCGATATTTGGACTTCATAGGTCAGTACTCAACGGATATCCGACACATCGCCGGTAAAGAAAATGTCGTCGCCGATACCTTGTCAAGAATCGACCAAATAAACGGCGGAATCAATTTCGAAGCTCTAGCCGACGCCCAGGAAAACGACCCAGAGCTACGAAGATTACAACAAAGCAATACAAGCCTACAGCTGAAAAACGTACCCACCCAGGGAAACAAGACGGTATGCTGCGACGTATCACAAGAAAACGCACGACCATACCTCACGCCCCAGTTTCGAAAGATAGCATTTGACAGCCTGCATCAACTATCCCACCCAGGATCGCGAGCCACAGTCAAACTCATTGCTAGTAAGTTTGTATGGCCCGTGATGCGAAAGGACTGCAACCGATGGGCCAGGCAGTGTCAACAATGCCAACGCTCAAAAATCATGAGGCACAACAAAACGCCCGTGACAACCTTCGCACCTGCAAATAGTCGGTTCGAACACATCCACATGGACATCGTAGGACCCCTCCCCGAAAGCGAAGGACAAAAGTATATTCTGACGTGTATCGACCGTTACACACGTTGGGTGGAAGCGACGCCATTAGCAAACATCGACGCCGAAACAATCGCCAGGCAGTTCGTCAACACTTGGGTTGCGAGGTTCGGGGTCCCATTACGAGTCACGACCGACCAGGGACGCCAGTTTGAAGCACACTTGTTCCGGAGCTTGGAGACGCTGATCGGGTTCCAACGGATAAGAACCACGGCTTACCACCCCCAGGCCAATGGGATGGTCGAGCGTTTCCACCGCCAACTCAAGGCATCCCTCCGTTGCCACGACCGTGCCTGGACACAAGCACTCCCCCTCGTGCTCCTCGGAATAAGAAATGCGTGGAAGGAGGATATTAAGGCCACAGCAACGGAAATGACATATGGCCAAGGCGTCCGCCTCCCAGGGGAATTCTTGTCCGACTCCACACGGGACACCCAAGTGGAAGCAGAAACCTACGTTACGCAGTTAAGGAAGCAAATGCAAAGCATGAAGCCAACCCCAGCGTCGAATCACAATACACAAAAAAGTACATTCCAACTCAAGGATATCGACACAGCAACGCATGTGTACATCCGAGTGGACGCAGCGAAACGACCACTACAGGCACCCTACGAAGGACCATATCCTGTAGTTACAAGAAACGACAAGACTACAACGATTCGACGGCACGGTACAGACATCACCGTTTCCAACGACAGAGTGAAACCAGCCTACCAAGAAAGGGACGAAGAGCAAGCAGACACCTCAAAGGTAGTACCACCATCGCCAGCTCCACTAGCAAAGCGACCCGTAGGACGACCACCGAAACTATCAATACCACCAGCAGAGGCGCAGACAGCGAAGCGACCTGTTGGGCGGCCACGCAAATATAGAGAAGAAAAACCACAGCAAAAGCCAACCACGACCATACCCACGACAACAAGAAGCGGAAGACAGAGCAAATCCAGAGTCCGATTCCAGTTAGCCGCAATCACCACGACTCCGTCGCCAGCAAGGGGGTATTGTGGCGGCCAGCGCCTAAAACATATACAATTAAGCACGCCGAGACTACCCCCAGCTCGGCACGGCAGTCAAGCACGGCCGAGAACACCCCGGAGACATGCAAAACGGTTTCTCCCCACTCCAACAGACGGCCTTTATAAGGCGAGCCAGCAGCAGAATAAATCAGATGCACCTGTTTCCTTATAGCGGTCATCTCACTAATACTGTGTTGTCTCATAGCCAGTATTCAATTTAGGGCAGTGTTCTTAATAGCCTGCCTCACCAACCGGCGTTCACCGAGCCCGATAAACACAATCAGGTTACCCCAGCCGGCGTTCACCGAGCCCGGCATTCCTACCAGCATCCACCGCGGACAGTACGTCGGGCCCATGCCCCCTACGACGCCCAGGAAGGTGAAGCGCCAGCGACGAAACGAGGTCCGCCGTTTCTTCCAGAGGAGCCCACTCCCGACACCCGTTTCGCTGCTTCCGCCTAGCCCGACGAAACCACAACGCGCGTGGATACTACAGCCCATCGAGCAGCCCGTTTCCTACGGCAACATCGACCCCGGGACCATAGCGACTTAACGATCCCCGCCGATTTATAGTACGCGATCGTCATCGGAAGCAGCTGATCCAGCACCTGTTCGGGGACGACTAGAATTTGCATGTACTGTAATGTAAATGTAATGTTATGTAAATATAGGACACAATAATAAACGAGCACGCATACAACCAAAATATCAATTCATCTCATAATAACTAAAATTAATACAATTCATCACGTGTACATTGTTTCACTGTATTTGATATTCAACGTAATTAAGATGTACGAGATAGACGACACAATAATTGATGGCAACGAGCAACTGCACAATGGGCACCAACAGAGCAAGGTAGGTCTCAAAATACTGCCGGAAAGTACATTCTCATTGAACAAATAGAATATAGCGGATATTGTGATCTGTGATTACTTTATGCGTGAAAATAATTTGAATAACTTTCTCGATGGAGGAAGTTTGTTTAGGCTAGACTAGAAAATCCTCAACCAGATTGCAGCATAATTAAGGCAGGTCGTAAATTAGTAGTACATATTTATCATATTGACGTTTAATAGTATAACTGGTTTCGGAATAAATTTTTGTCATTCTCAATCAATGAATTATGCGTTTATTCGAATCCTTTGTCCGACCCGGATAGAGTTTTCATGTCAAATTTCTCTCTTCATACCCAAGAACTGTCAGGTGTTAATGAAATTTTGTGTAGATAGTTAATTCTTTGGAATTTTTGGATCGAGAGTACCGAGTCTTATTAGTTTCAAGTCAATACATACATTGTGACAGGAGACAAGCGTCTACGAGAAAAATAATTACTATTCTAAATTTATAGTATTTTACATTATTAGCCAGGTAAGAGAGTTTTTACTGGCGATAGGAGAAGTTGACTGGCGAGCCGTTAGGCGAGCCTGTCATCTCCTAGAGCCAGTAAAAACTATTACCTGGCGTATAATGTACAATATTTTATTTGTTTGTAAACAATAGTAAACGTAAATAATTAGTTCTTAAATTGATCTTGAAGAAATGTCTAAAATATCATGTGATCCATGTAACAGAAACTTCGCATTAATTCTGGCCAATGAAATTACTAGATTACTAACTTGTAAAATTTTTACAGGTCTGCTGTCAGTTTTACAAGTCTGCTGTCAGTTTTACAAGTCAGTAGCGTTTAAACATGACGTTTACCCGTTTGCGTTTTGTCTTGTTAATCAACGTTTACAACTGAGTAACAAATAAAATGTTTTGTTTTGAGCTAGCTGGACACGTATTTTGTGGGTGGCGTAGTGACCGCATGCCATTGCACACAGCGTATATTTTACTCACTTCATACAAGTGTATTTCTTTTATCGAAATTTTTAGCGATGTACTGAGGAGATAAATAAAAAATCGAGCGCTGGGAACAAAGCTTGTCCGACCAGCTGCTAAGTTACCAAAAACACCTGATTTTATATACATCTATATATTTCTAAACGGTAAAGGTAAAATGAAAAATTAATTAACTACGAGTACCCGCTCCATTATAAAATATTCACGCGAATTGAGCTTTTAAAGAATCGAAGACATCCGCTCTCTAAAACAGGCTTTGTATTTTACACGTACAAGTTTATTTAGGAGTTTCCCTAAAGACGAACCGTGAATGACATAAATTTCTCTCATATTTTAAACATAAGTCTCCATTCTACTTAGAGCGTTTAAATTGAGCAGACTTCCGCATACGATAATTTGAAAAGAATCAACCAATTTCCCTCCATCACATTAAGTATTCTAGGGCATTTGACGCAGTACCTCATAAAGATTTAATATAATTCAACGGCGCGGTTAATTTTTGTTGAAGAGGGACGGGTCTCTATTGATTTATTTGTTTTAAAACGAAATACCAGACGTTACTTCATTTAGTACTTTCTCTAGAGAAACTTGGTTGTAAAGTATTTAATTTAATTTTCCAAACTTTCGTGATGCAATGTAGCCAATATTCGTGTCTTGGGGATTACGTTGTTCGTGATATCCCTACAATTTAATCTCCCGTGTACACATACTGTTTTGTTTCTTTATTTAATCGTAGGACACGACAATATTTGTACCCTTTTTGATTGATTTATGCTTATCAAGGCTACGGGCTGGCGTTAATAATATCCATAAGGTTGAATTGACATCCCTCATCCGTTGATACGATGGAAATGATCTGTCACAAATTGTATTTTATCACACTTCATGTGTTGGAATACGAATGGTTAAATTATTATTTGAATCATTTTACTGCATAAACAAACTAACGCATAACAGTTTGGACGGCTCGACGTATCAACGAATAAAGTCTCATTTTTATTGGATAAATTATTTAAGCACCAAAGGGTATTTAATCACTCGCATGTCATCGTATGAAGTTTAATCAAATTTATCACTTATTGCAGGTTATTTCTACCCTTTGACGAATAACGGGTGCTTTTTAAATTCACCCCAACGTAATACACACTTCCAGATAAAATGTACCGTAAGACAATAATTTTGTCGTTTTGTATTTGCCTCTTGCGGGAATTAAGATATTTAGAAAAGGGGAAGCAAGTGAACGTTCCGCTGAAATCCCATAATAGATAAGAATGGAGTCGTACGTGTAGGGGGTAGGCTCACTAACTCATCTTACCTGTTTGATAAAATTCACCCTAGTATTTTTGAAGCCGTACGCAGTGCATTTCATTTGAACAAACAGCTGAGACGTTAGGTAGAACGCATGGAATTTTAATTGCCATCATCCATATTCATTAATCTAGCAATTGGATTCATAATTTGAGGATTTCCGAAATATTGTTAGGAAGGGTTCACCTAACAGCTCCAATAGTGAGGACATAATTGCGGTTTTTCTGTGTTATCGTAAGACCGCCATTTGCATTTCATTTACTAAGAGTGTACTTCTTTAAGTTCGGCTGTCATCTCTTATACGACAATTTTCCCTCGAAAATTGTTGCTTCGTCCATAATTAGCCCTCTTATTTAAGAGTTGTGACATCAACGATTTTTTTAGGGTTTCAACTTTTAGTTTTAATGTTAGTTCAAATTCAAATTTAATTTAACTGTAAGGATCAGCTTAAGTTTCAAAGGTGCTTTCAACCTCAACAAAGAGACAACTTCCGTAACTCTTTAGTGTATTAATTCATAACTATTTCTCCCTTTAATTGCTTTACCATCTCGGTGAAGTTATGAACGAGTTTGAAACGCGAATATTATTGTAGTCCAACACTTCCAGCTGATGTGGTTGATAAATTAAGTGCCGTATAGTGCTGTTATAGAAGCAGATTACGAGTAGAGCATGGCCCTTCAGACATTAGTCAATTATTACTTGCATACCGAGCCTTTCGACTTGGGAGGTTTTCTTTTGATTATTTGCAGGTTTTGGATGCGAGAACGGAGCTCTTGGCATCGACAGCTAACCTTATGCAAGGTAAGAATTGCCTTATATGTGTTACTTGTACTTGGCCTTATACGTGCGAATTTTGGTCCGGAATATCAATTTTTTGTGGAAACTTGTTTTAAGATTCACTAATCAATTTTAATCGATCATTCTTAATTGGGGGTTAAACTGGGAAATTTCAAGTGTACATTGAAGTTACTAAGATTTTTGTGTAACGTAAGTAATAATTAGTAAGTATTCGGGAGGGGGGGGGGGGGTATTTTGAATATTTGTGTGTTACGCTACCCCATTGTGGAGAGAATTTTTATTTTTGCCATTTGTTTCAATAAACCAGTATCTCTTTTGGTACCTAAATTGATTTATACTGAATCGTGTTAGATTCAAAAAGGCGCGGGTAAACGGCGGGAGTAACTATGACTCTCTTAACACCTTAACTCTCAAAGCCCTCATAGAACAGAGGAGGAGGGCATGCAGGCCGTACCATCTCCCGAGCCTAGATTTGGCAAAGGCATTTAATACGGTCTCGCACCATTCGAGCGAGCGAGCACTCCGACGCTTTCGGGTGGACGCCAGGTTGAGGAGTTTCTTGCTGGAGGGTTACCGATCTGCGAGTACTCGGATCCAATTGGATTCCGGGGAAACCGGAAAAATTGATCTCCTTCGGGGGGTCAAATAAGGTGACCCTCTGTCACCGATCCTTTTCAACTTGGTGCTTGACGAGCTTGTGGTAAAGCTGGAAAACCTTCAACTCGGGCTGAGATTAAACGACCATCTGCAGGTCTCCTGCTTGGCATATGCAGACGATGTCGTGATCGTCAGCAACACGTATGGAAAGTGCCAAACCCTACTCCGAACCATGACTGATTTCTGCGAGCGCAGAGGGCTCAGCCTAAATCCAACCAAGAGCGTAGCTCTTGTGGTGCGCGTGGTGCCGGGCAAGAAGATCTTGTTCTCCTCGACTAGTTCACGTTTCTTCGTGAAAGGGGTCCCACTGCGGACCCTGGAAGCGGGGGAGCTGTTCAAGTACTTGGAGGGCAAGTATTCTGCTCAAGGCGGGGCTGGCCCAGAAAGCGCTTCGTGGAGAGAAGGATTGATTCGGATAGGGAAGGCCAGACTTAAACCAGCTCAAAAGCTGAGCTGGTACTTATCAAGACCTATCTAATCCCTAGGATATTGAATGATCTGACGTGTACCAAAGTAGGGAAGGGCATGTTGAAGAGTGCGGTCCGCCTCGTGCGTGTCGCCGTCAGACGCGCCTTACACCTTCCCCGTGCGGATGCCTTCATCCACGCCCCCATTCGCCTCGGAGGACTTGGGGTACCCTCCTTCGTCACCTTAGTGCCGGGGTCACTTCATAGATGCTTCGCTAAAATGCGAGCTACCGCAGACCCAATAACTGCAGGAGTCATGGAAATGCCTTACTGTAAAAAGTTTGTGCGGAAACTGGACTCCTGGATCAATAACACTTTCGGTACGACGACGCGGCAAGCGAGGAATGAAGGTTGGAGTCATCGTACTGAGGCAGAGCCACGACTCAGGTCACAACGGGCATTGGATCGACCGCCCTCCAATCTTCTGGAGCGGAAGGGAATACGTCTCGGTCGTCCAATTGCGGGGGAACCTTCTTCCCACATGGGGAATACCATCTAACCCACAACCCCAAAGACGATCTAAAACAACAGAAAGAGTTCCATAAAGTAGTCTTTTTAGTTTTTAAATATCTCCCCAAATAACGATTTTAAACCCAAAAATAAAAAACGTCAATTAAGTATGTTATTTTTCGCCATATTTAGGAAACGTTAAATAGGGTGTACATTTTTTGTTTTGATTTTATTTAGGCATAACTTGAGGATCATTTTGTCCATTTAACGAACTCTATGCTAATAAGCGAGATATCTGTACTTAACACGAAATTTGATACAACCTGTATATAAAAACCCCAAAATATTAAGTTACTTTTTAAATTAATGCCCAGTAAGTGATCATTAATATAGATGAGTAAAAAAGTATTTTCTATTCAATGTCCATCTGAAGATGAAGTTACAGACAGTAAGATTTAATAATGTCGCTTACTTTTAACTGGCTTCCGGATACACTTAACTCTAATTATCCCCGAAGGTAGGTTTCAAAACTTGATGCGGTTAACTTAATTTGAACGGGAAACTCGATAAATTCCTGCAAGGAATGTGATAGATATTGGAATATCTACTTAAAGCTACTTAACCAAATTTATCGGATACGCAAACGATATCAAATCAAACAGATTATATTGAACACGCTTAAAATCAAATTTATGCCCCTTTCGTAAAAGGTAATAGTACTAATAGGAGAACCGAATTTAATTAAAGCCTTCTTTCATTCGACCTTTTATACTGTAATGTGAAAAATTCAATTTTGGCGGTTGTCACTTTTCTCTTATTCGAATTTTAGAAACTGACAAGCAATAATCTGTGCGAATGTATAATTCTGAAAGAGATACCCATGTATGTTATATGCTAATTGAGAGCAAAACAAATTATTTGAATATCGTCTTCTCTCTAATTTACATGATACCAGTAACGTAAGCCATATAATTAATCGGCAGACTTTAATGAACTCAAAATTCAATATGTGACGGTTTCATACTACAAACATATCAATCATATAATTCGTCATTTCCATGAAGGCGCCCACTACGCCGAGAATCGGTTTATTGGTTGCCTTTCGTGACAATGGAGGTAAATCAGATGGTCGTTACTACAAAGCAATTTTGGGCTACACACGAAGTAGAGGTAAAAAATATTAATTAAGTTTTGTAGTTCGATGACCCATTTTAAACACAACCGTCACTCTTGTACTGATATTGATTATTAAATAGGGAAGGCGTTGATATCAGTTTCATTAGTTCAAATTACTTTATTCTATTATGATTAATTCATGTACAGAGATTAAAAATATTTTGTAAGCTGTACTCGTTGTAACCGTAGAAGTTTGACCAAACTGTAAATTGTTTTTCTTTGGAACAAAATGCGGAATAAGCTAAACTAATTGTGAGTGAAGATAAGGAAATTGATGTTCTAGGCTTTGTGGTGCAAGACCGTAGATCATCAATAAGAGAAATCGCGTGAGAGTGATATTCGTCGATCCTTAAAATGTCAGCTGCACGAACACCTTTCCGAAGATGACTACGCAAGAAAACTAGAATATTGCAATTAGTTACTACAAAACTGCCAATTCAATAGTATATTAAGGACCAAGTGTATCAAGTCTTTAGCACGCGTAACGAGTTTTAAAGACCAATTATACACGCATTTCTTATAGTATTTTTTTTAATTATATCTGCAATATAATTTAAAAATTAGGGAAATAACATAAAATCATATTGACGATAACCTCGATAACATGTCAAATTAAATGGGCTTATTCGTAACTCCATCATTGCTATGGAAAGGTCCCTCAGCGTTTGCTTATAAAAACTAGTGTCTGTCTTCGGTTGAAAAAGATAATACATCGTCCATTCAGAGGCTTATTGCAGAAGCAAAAGAAAAGTTGGTACTTGCAAAATCTGTCTATTATAAAGAATATAAAAAGTTACGCTATTACGTCCGCATTTAAGTATGGAGATTTTTTGCAACCGCGCCGGTTATACAACTTACAACGTAAGTGGCTCACCTACCCGAGTCGTAGCTTTGGAACCTGAAAACGTTTGGTTTGGGCATCGAAACTAGAATTAATTAAATATTAATTGATGGAATTGTCGACCTTCCGAGCCGGAATCTTTTTCCCAGTATACCCTTCCAAGATTGTGGATCAATTACTCAACGATTCCGATGTTTCTGATAACTTATAAGATAAGAGTTGCAGCCTTCTGCTTAACTGTCTAGGTATGTGCCGTAAGCAATAATTTTTCTTTTTTAATTCCACCCAATATATGCAAAAATCAGGACTCCCTATGGGGAATAACGTTTCTCCTTTCCTTGCAGCAATTTTCCTAGCCAATTTAGAGTTAGAATTCCTTCTCACGAACCCTACCTTTATAACTCATTTCAAATTTTATCGCCGTTATGTTGATGAAATTTTCGTAGTTTTTGAGGGGGATGATTCTGATTTGGATTCCTGTTTCAATATCTTGAACTCCGTTCACCAAAATATCCGTTTTACCCTAGAATTAGAATCGAACATATCTCTCAACTTTTTCCCTTCATTGGGAAAGGCTCCAATTGCTTTTCGAATATTTTTAAACAATACAACCTTAATTTAATATTTAAAGCTGAACAATCTCTAAAATCAGTCATTTCTCACACCAAAGGTCCTATCCCTCCGACTGAAAAATCCGGTGTCTACCAACTTTAGTGCTCCCTTTGTCAAGCCACCTACATAGGATAAACTGGGATGAAATTATATCTACCCGGATAAAAGAACACCTCTCCTGTATTAAAAATAACAACTCCTCTAGTATTAAATCCTCGTTTGCTGCCCACATTCTCCACACTGGTCACCCCTTTAATCATTTTCATTTTGACTTTGTGAGTACTCCCCTCCGATAAACCATTTTCGAGAGAAGGGGTCAAGGGGGCCTATAGTTGGCAGACATTGATTCCTTTCGTTGAGACCTTTCATTAGAGTGGCATGAAGGATAAAATAAATATTTGTACTTGCATTTTTTTGTAAAATTTGGAATAATACAAAATGTACATTTACTGTGGCAATTTTCTAATTGTGTACTTTATTTTAGAACTTTCCAACATCTCAAAGGATGCAAAGACCACTCAAGATCAAAGGGTGGACGACGTAAGTTTGAGCATTATTGTATTATATTTTATTCACAATGTAAAATAAAAGGTATTACTCTCGCTAGGAAAGATTGCCGATTACAGCATACCTTGTGCCGATCTACAATCTGTAGACCGGGATCAGGTGTTCTGTGACCGGGAATCTTTCCTGGCGAGAGATTTATCCGTTTGTTAATCATGTAACTATTAATAATTTGTTTATGAGTTTATAATTTTTAAATGATTGTAAGGAAGTTTTATTTCTAATTACACAGGCTTTCTTTATTTTCAAACAAATTCTTCTAACTCAAAACATTTTTTTCTCCTTAAAAAAAAGGTTTATCAGGTAACGCATTAAAATTAATGACGTAGAAAGGAAGAAGAGAAGAATGCGTCGATCGTTGAAGAAGAGTCACGTTTGTCATCTGATAGTCCGCCGCCTTCTTGTACCAAAAAACAGATCAATATACTAACGCCGACCGAAAATGCAGAACTTCGTATACCGCCAACGATAAACGACATAACCAGGCCCTAGATTATGGACGATTATTATGTATTCTGCAACGAAAATTTTTGGAGGGATACTACAATCCAAGATCGAAAGTGGACGTGGAATACATGGCATTATAATCTACATGGTGTACGACAAATGCAAGTCCATCGTACGAAACGTTCACTACACGATAGCCGTTTGTTAAGGAAGACAATCATTTCCACACGAAGGAACTTGGGGTAACCCGAAAAATTTCGAGGTTATGTTTATTCCGATCTTCCTTCCTGCGTCATTTGGACGGAAATAGAGGTGCAACGTACCTGCCCGCCATTAAAGCTGCCATTCGCTATTCCGTAAAGACGAAGATATCAACGTAGAAATAGTGCAACTTACAATGTGCAAGTGATTATTACAATTGCGGGTATTACGTCTCACTTAATGTCGAAACATACAAGTATTTAATGAAGAAGAGAATGCCATTGACAGATTTTAGCATAGCGACAGAAGTCGTAAAATATCGGTATTGCTAAGAGAACTATGCAACAACGTCGTTCCAGTATACGAACCGAGACCGGACAATCCGTTCGATTATTCAGAAAACATTGACAACGAAGTTTATGGAAGTTGTCGAACAAGCAGCGCATCCAAGCGCAGACGAATGTTCCGACTCTGACGTCAGCATGCGATCCACATCTTCGACAAGTAGTAGAAGATCGACCAGATCTAGATCTACAAGGAGTCGACTGGTAACGCCAAGTTTAAAATTTTGCAAAAGAACACACGTCGTTTACGGATGTTTCGTTCCAAATCATGCACACGATGTACAGGATTGGTGTATTTCGACTTCGAGACGATTGTACGATTCGCGACGAACCGACGGGAGAGACGCACTTTTTATATCCCTACGGTAGCATAATCTAAGAGTACATTTTGGATCAAAGCGTCAAGGTGGATCGACAGTTGTACGAATTTATTAAGAAAAGTTACGACCGTTTGACACGTCGACAGAAGTGCGTGAATATTTAAAAAGCGAACTCAGAAAAACCGAAATGAATAAAATTGCATTTGACACAAACATTTTCAAACATTGACAAAATGTGGCAATACGTGCAACTACAGGGTCTTTATATGCAAGGACCCAATTAAAAAAAAGGTAAATATACGTTTCATTTTTAACATACTTTTTAATTTTATAAACATTTTCAGAAGCAGCAAAATTTTAACCGCAGAGGGTAAGTTTCAAACAATCAATTTAAAATTTTAAATTATCGTTTACAGGAAAATAAATATGTAAGCCATATTCTGTGACATAGTTTTTAGTTATGTTTTTATTATTGATCATTTCTTTATTTTTGTACTTTTTCATCTTTGCTTAATTCATTTAGATTTGTTTTTGTAGCTCTTCATTCATTACTTCTTTAATTAAATTTTCTTAAACAATAACATACATTTCTTTCTTCGTTTCCATGTCTCATATAAGGCAATGAATGTAAAGACTTACGGGACCCTGGACATCGTGTCGTACTTGAAAGAAGGCTTCACATATGTGATAATCCTTACAATTATAATTGTATATTACCCATAAATAATTATTGCGCATGGTGCACCCTATTTTAAATTATTGCATTATTAATAAATTAAGTATATGATATCGATCTTACCGATCTGCGGCTTCCCCGCTTTTTTTTTCTCTTGGTTTTGAGCGAGTCGCTTCACCGCCACTCGCTACAATGTAATATAATATTGTAATGTGCACCTCAGCCAACACTCTTAGCAAGAATTTTAGTTTTTTTGGTTTGCCTATATCCTTGTTTAAAAAATTATCATTTGTAGAAAATCGATCTCTCTTGGAGTAACCATATTTAGTTTTAATATTTCCATCTTGTATATCGTTTGAGTTAGTTTTATATAGTTGTTTAGCTTTTGTAATACGTAACACTTCATATATTTGTTTCTATCCTATATATCTATTTCCATCTTATAAATCGCACGTTAAGTTATTACTTACTTGGTTGATTCACTTACGCACTGCTTTTCACGTTTCGTTTTACTTATATGTATTAATTCGTATATTTTTCTTTTGTTATAATGGTTAACCGTAAATGAATAAATAAATAAACAAATAAACATTTTTCTACAAATATTCCTAATATTAATACGCAAATGAGATGTTAGTTGCATATATATGAGGCGGAGGTCAAGTGCGGAGAAGGCGTTACCAGCACAAACATTTCGGACCTGCTACTACGCAGCGAAGAAGACTGGAATGCGATAGCAGAAATGATTTTAAAGATTATTCGAACAAAGATCGATAGATAGGGAGCACAGAACATGGCTAACAACTAGGGGGCGACCATCGGTCCCCGGGCAAAACATGACCGGAAGTAATGTGATAAACGGTTCCCGGTCATGTCCACTAGCTGAAAGAGGACAGGGTTTTGGTGGGTAAACCCTCTTGATGAAGTCATCATTATTACTGCCGTTTCGTTTGTAATTGTGAGATCTCGCAAGCATTTAAAGTATAAGAAGCAGTCTGATCTGACACCTAATATATTCAATCATTGATTGTTACCCGTTTACTCATCCAACCTTATGCTTCATTATCCGAGTCATAATTTATTTTGTACTTTTAAGAAGTCCCACGGGAGATTAAACATTATTTTATGATCCTCTTGATTTGTGTTTCTTATTTGTCTCCTTTTTATAGCCTTAAGGTGCGATTTCCTAGCGACGCGACGCCCAGCGGTTACTGTCCGCCGCGACGTCCAGCAGTTAATGACACATACAACGCATTTGAATGCAACGGTGTTATTTGAAGCGTCTCGGCAACGGCCGTCAGCGGCTACGTCCCGACTGCTCAAAAACAGGTCAAGACGCGGACGTAGGCCAGTTTGATTCCACACATTTTACCGAATTTGATAATCTTTAAAATCTTTATTTTGGTGGCCATAAATGCAAGGAAATTCGCGTACTTGGTCAATTAATAATTCATCGTCAGCACGGGTAAACTTTTGCGACATTTTTTTATCGGTCCTATATCACATAATACGCTTATTTCAACGGAATGCACTTTGCAAGTAACTGCTGGAGCACAAGCAACTCAAACTGCACAACTGTACATTCTGAACTATTTAATACTATTTCATACGCCAAAATCGCGGACGCCAGACGCTTCCAGCAATTCCTTCCTAATCGCTACGGCCAGTCGTTACTGCTGGACGTCGCGGCGGGCAGTAACCGCTGGACGTCACTAGGAAATCACACATTTAGCTTCCTCGACCACCAGAGGGCTATTTTCTAATTTTTGAGCACGGCCCCCTAACAGGGAAACAAAAGTTAGTGGCGCCTAAAATTTTACCAGCTCTTACCAATCTAGTCTAGCTAGAAGAGGTGCAAAGTGCTCATATTTAGACTGTGCCTCTACGTGGAAGGACAACATTGTGCTTTTCCATTTTCTAAAAAATGACTCCCTTTGCCGAAAATGGATTTTGAATAGGTAGTGGGAACAGTGCTCTAGCTCCTCTACAAGGTGACGAGCTAAGAAATAAGTTTCTTTGTAAGAAGCATTCCAAATCTTCGGATATATCAAACACCACTGCCCACCGGACAAGACCATCCAAATGCAGTGCCGATAAAATTCAACGAAGGTTTTAATGATTCCGTAACTACCAAAAAGCAAATTACACCAACATATGCTAGACCAGAACTTCTTATTATTGTTGTCGAAATATCTCAATCATCGTCCTCGTCTATCAAACGGTATTTAGAAGATGTATGCGACTTGCCAGATACACCAAGGAGAAAGAGACTATGCTTAAAGGAATCAAGCCGCTTTAAAAAGTTATGCCCTCAAGCTAAATCAGAAAACATCTCACCTGAGACGGGCACAAATACAAAATTCTAAACAGAAGAGGACGGTTTTAAAATATATACAATTAGCGACCACCAACATGTTTAGTTCTATCATGCGTAAATCCGATTCTGTAAAAGCTATGTTCTCCATGCAATTTTTACACAAGAGAATTTTGTTATGTTTGCTCAAAGTGAACGTAACAAACTGAAGCGAACTTCTGAATCGATGCTGCGAAAAGAAACGTTGATGGTGATGGTATTCCATTCATCACTGTTTATTTTGATGGTGGATTGTCCAAGCGCAGTTATGAACATATGTAATTATAACGCAGCATCCAAGGTTGTTTTTTAATTCCTTAACTTCTGCTATGAGGGGCCGTTGTGATCGGAAAAGAAACCCGGAAATTGAAAAAATAAATTTTGCTCAATTTGCATTCGACACATATTATATATATATTATATATATATATATATATATATATATATATATATATATACATTCATAATTTTAATGTATTTCTTTTTTACAAGATTCTACGACAAAAGTAATGTATAAAGTAAGTTGTAAATAAGCTAATAAGCTAGAGTTAAAGTTGCATGACAACATTGTTTGTCAATTATTGTAGATTGTTAACAGGCTTACTATTTATGAAATAATATCGCAAGTATAAAAATTGAACTAGGTATGAGACCTGGACCAGTTTCAGGAAGACCGCCTATAGCGTGAGGCAACGAAGAATAGATTTTTGTCAACGTTCCATGACAATTCCATGACCAGCAGCTTCACCAGATCTTAGTCTCTGTGAAAAAATATGGGGAATAGTGGAAAAAGTTGAACTAGCAGGTTACACTTATTATTCATGTAATTTGGTTCGCGATGCACGGATTCCAATGTGTAGTGAGAGAGGTTACATTTTTCTACTATAATTCCATTGATGAAGTGCAATTTGCAAGTGGATTTGTACTAACTTATTTAGCTCTACCTGTATTTATAAAATTTCATACTTTAAGTTAAGTTTCAGATTCATGTATACCGTAATATTAATATAAATGATTTCAAATGACTTTTCTGTTGTAATTTTGCGATAAACAATAAGGATAAGGATGACGTAGCGTAATCAAAACATTACAAAAATGATCACAGTTTCTTGTGGCAAATGAAGCTAAGTCTTCGTTGTATTAGATGTTTACTCGAAAACTCACAACTAATTTCAGATAGGCGAATAAGATTAATGTCTTGACTTCTTAAAAATACCTGATTAGCATAGTGCGTCTTCATGATGGATTTCTCTATATATCGCTGTAGTTCAGAAATCCGATTAACAATTTCATCATCATACATCTCGACTTTCCAAGCGAACTCTCCAAACAAACGGAATCACCATTATTGCTTTTGAAATCCTTAATTTATAATTTATATTCAAGAATAAATGACAAACATTAAGAAACATGAATAAGCTAAAAGTATAACATACTGCACAAGAAGGAATAATTTTACGCCATGAATGAAATTTAAATTTATTACCCTTTTTGTTTCCGGTCTGCTTTCACATCCACTAATGTAATATAGAGAGGTAGTTAACAAAGTTATGCTCGGAGTCTCAGTAGTTGTACAATAACGTCTGAAAGCGCCCCTTGAGAATTTCACCAGAATTCTAAATTTTGTTACGTAGTAGACATTTTAGCTCGGTTACAAATGGTGCTGTTAAATATCTAAGAGCTATGTCATGTCCATTTACATTAAGTAAACATTTTTAGATTGCTTATAGTGGAGGACGAAGTTTTAAATGTAATTAAATCGTGTAATCTCTATGGAAACGGCATATAATGTGAAATAAAAATTTAAATATTTACGGACTTAGCGCACACTCTACACAAAAAATGAGATTCCACTCGTTTTAGAAAACTATAACTGTGTCATTGAACCACGCTAGCAGATGGTTGCATGTTTTATACCATAGATATATTAATTATGAAACGTTAGTGTTGTATGTACTGAAAATTATGAATGAAGTATTCTAATAATATTAATTTGAAACTATTACCATTATATTAGGGCATCTATTGGGAGATACACGTTCTACCCTTTATGGTTTTCTAATGAGTCGTCTTATCGACATGAATTGGTTTCAACAAACTACAATGTTTCGGCGTGACCTCCCATACTCTTCACGATTTGTCGGAGGGCAGTACTCACACAGGCAAAATGAATCGCCTAGACAAGACATCTATTGGTGAAATTGAAGCGAATATCTTAAAAACGAAGTGTCAAAAGAGGGCAAGTGGAATGTCTGTCAAAACTTTCATATCTACTGAACGGAGGGTACCCCCAAACGGTGAAAAGATCTAGACGAGACATATCATGTGATTTTGTGTGCTCGAGTGCATTGAAGATGCTAGGATTTATATTTCGCCAGTGCCGTAATTTTGAGAACACAGGTGTGGTAAAGATGCTGTATTACTCTTTCATCCGTGCTAAGCTGGAGTATGCTGCAATAATTTGGAACCCCCGGCATCAATATTTAGTGGATAATTTGGAGAAAATTCAAAGACGTTTCTTAAAGTTCATTTATTACGTAAAATCTGTTAGGTACAAAATTTATTTATAAACTTATTCACCTTTGTTATATATATATATATATATATATATATATATATAGATTCTGCATTATTAAAATTCAATCTATACCATAAAAGTCCGACAACAATGTTGCCCATTTTAGCAATGGAAATGCTTATGTTTTGTATGGGTATGAATTTACCAGGTGTGCCGAGTAGAAAAGAAGGCAGTGGTGTCGCGTCTAGTGTTGATTGTACCGTACGCGACTGCAATCGGTAGATTCAGGAAAAGTCGCGGATACTGTCGATACGGTACTTACTTAACAGTGCGCAAGGGTTTTGTTAATTCGAATTTAAAATTCTCGCACATCGCCCGTGATAGTATTACAAGCATGTTACGCCGCTTATTATTCAAAAAGTTTACGTTTGATTATTCCGTGTGAATAAAGATTATTTACGGCTTTATAGGTTATACGGTTATCATTTCCAATGTCTCCGATGGTTGCAAGGATTGCGAAATCTGTGAATTGTCTGATCATTTCCTAGATCTATCCAGGGACATCACCCATTTACTAGTTGAAGGTGACCTCGTAAGTAAATGTGTAGATGTACACATTGGGGAGTCGGTGTTTCTTGTTTTTAGATCCCCTCAATATCTTATCTGTGACAACGGCTGCGATATGCAGATGAGAAGTAAACTTTTCGTATACCTTTGTGAACGTTATCAAGTTAAATTGGGGTTTACACCATTTTACTATCCTCAAGCAAAACTCTGCTGAACGAGTGAATCGTATGGTTAAACAGCAGATTTCAACATTCTTTAAAGACAAACAAAAACATGGGGATGGTAATTTAGCGTCAATTGCCTGTGCACTTGGTAATTCGAGACATACCATACCGTGCAAACTTCGAAAAAGAATTTCCGCGGTGGTATTTGCGACCTGGACTTGACTAATGACGAACTTATTAGGGCCGGTATTATAAAGCCCGCTTGAACGCAGATTGGCGTTCAACCGTAGTTTGAGTGCGATTGCGCGTATTATAAAAGCCGCTTAGTCTTTAACCAGAGCTCAATCTCCGATTGTAGTCAACCCGCCAATTTTCTCGGGTTTTGGCGCCCAAACGGAGATTAGGCGCGCGAACGTGTAATGAATTGAGGTTATCGTAACCATTTTGTTTTGTGTCATTAGGGAGTTTGCGGACACGTATTTTTCGTTACGTTAAACGTCCATTTTTTCTTATGATATAACGTAAGGGAAATTTAGTGAAACGCGCTTGCGGATAAGTTTATTGTTTATGATTTTAAAGATCCTAACCTTACACTTACTATGTTGTGAGAATGGCGAAGCTGTCTGAAAATGAAATACTTTTGTTAGAAGATGATGATATTGCGAGTGCTATCCTATACGAGACTTTTGAAAGAGCAATTGCAGAAAGGAAAAAACTTTTTTCCATAAATAAGTTTAATTTTGATTCCATTCCCTTAGATAATTTTAGTTTCCTATTCCGATTTGAGAAAAATGACATACAACATTTGTACTCAGCTTTGCAATTACCCAACAGGTTTGAAACATGTGACCAGCACATTCTGGATGGTAATACCTAAAAAGTATGTCATTTACCGCTCTTCTTAAGTATTGAAGGGATATGCATGTTGCTCCAACGATTAGCTTATCCTAACAGATTGAAGGAACTACAACAGCTGGAATTTGATTGATTTACGTTATTTATAACCATAAGGTATAAAAGTGTCTTTATACGGTACAAATCTTAAGCTTTTTTACGTTATAAGTTATAACAAGTTCTATAACATGAAATATACATCCGCAAACTCGTCATTATTTCTATTTATAACGAAATGGAAATAATTGGAATTGGACGTGCAAGGGATCGGTTAGAGTGCGCAGTAAGCGACGATGACTCTTCATCATAGAATGAGTTAATTAGAAGAAGAGCAGAAAACGTGTTGATCATTTCGACAAAGTGGGATGAAAAGGAATTTCGGCAGAGATTTCGGTTATCCAAGGATACTGTTAGATTCCTGGAAAACAGGATTGTAGGACTAATTGTCTGTCATCCTACCCCTTGATCTACCCTACCTTCTATAGCTAGCTGTACTAATTCTCCGTGTCTGAGCACGTGTCGTATCATTTTATCTCGTCTTCTCTGTACGGTTTTCCACAACGGGGTGTTTAACTAATTAATAATTTACAATCAATGGTGAGGCTGTCATCGTCACCAGTTCCAGCTTCATTACCAGTGAGGTTTTTCACTGTACCAGCGACTTCGTCATACAGGAGCGTTAAGCTCGGCTTAATATCAATCGAGCCGCAGCCACCCCTCGTTTTATACCTGCTGGCCGCTCACCGCCAACACTTTCCTCATTTCTGATGAGCGTCCGCGTCCGTAAAAGCGACTGGCTTGTCTGTCATTGGCACAGTGGCTGGCAGAACAGCGCTGCGTAAAACGATTTCGTAAGGTGATGAACATATCAGCACAGTGACAGTGGCAAATGGCACATAAACGAAAAGAACGAACGGGGCCGGTGCACCGATGCGAAAAGCTGTCAGCTGACGTATCGACCACTGAAACTTTGCGCTCTGATTGGTCCTCGGTCCGCCCGCAGTGTTGCCATCCTAGAGATCGTAAACGTAAACGGAGATTAACCAAACGCTCTTCCAAAGGTGTTTATAATACGCAACCGCTCTCAATATTGGTTTGACGTTCAATCGCCGTTTTATTAATCTCCGCTTGAACTATGCTTTTAACCGGCCCTTAAAGAAGCTGGGTGGTGCTCAATTCTATGCAAGCTCTCAAAGTTCTCAAAATTTATGGTCAATCGAATCAACCGCTGTGAGGAGTCTTAAGCCCTTTTATTCTACAACCCTGGTCTCCTAGGTACTATGTTAACATATTTTTTTGTATTTTTCAGAACACACAATGTCCGTCGCATCAGGTAATACAAAATTGTAATTGTAAAAAATAAAATAGCTAATATTTTTGTATATTTCTTTCAGAAAACGAAATTAGAGTTTTCGAGGAGGTGGTGGAGGTCCATCGGGACACCGAAAGCGTTGGCGACGTCCCAAAGACAGATGTGTAAGTGAACGGCAGAATCAAATTTATATTACATTAGTATTTCTATTTATACACGTGTTTTTTACAATTTTTCTTTCTGTAGAACTCAGAACCATAAAGAACGTGGACCTAGATGAGTACCTCGAGGTGGACACGGTCGAGGGGGTGGACGAAAACGAGGACGACCACAAGGAAGAGGCAGACATGGTAAGGAGGGACAAGGATAAGCAAAGGTAAGATTTAAAAAAAATAAATTTTAAATTCACTAACACGTCAGCAAAAGCAGGTAGTTACAAGATTGATTGCTTCTGTAAAATGTAAATTCAAAAATTTCAGAGAGATACAAAAAAGAAGTAATTTCTTTTTTAGAAGACCATCAGCCCACCGGCACCGGCTCCGCCCGCATCGGTGCAACAAGATGCCCCCTCACAAGGGGGCAATACATTCATTTTTAATTTTAATTATTATAAATAAACATACTTAAATTATGTAACGTGTTTAGATTTTATCTCGATCTGTCTCGTACAGGCCACATAAATTGAACCATCAAATCTAAAAGAATTATTAGTACCATATCCTAGTCCTTATTTCATTTACATTTAAATTTAAAACGTATTACAAAAAAGATGCAATTAGCTTTACTACTACAATGATAAATGCCTTTCATATCGTTGCATCAACTGGCATTAAGTGATAGACGCCGAGGAAACGTGACAATATCGAAGCGACTTTCTTTATTAGAATGACAGGAATTCGTACTATGTCTAGGCACCTATCGCACCCGATCTTTTGACTTGTAATGTTTATGAATTCCTGACTCGACCTGTCACTTGTCCTGGATAGATTGCTCCGTTCTTATACATTTCTAACCAACCAAGATGGATGGTGCACCTGTAGGTCACCTGTGGCAGGTAGAATTGACAGGTGTACTTGTAGGTGTGCAGCTATACCTTCTAAGACTGCGCTTTTACACGAGATACAGTCGCTCACAAGACCTCTATCTCCTCAGATATAACTGTAACATTGAACGTTATAGTAGTTATACGTGTAACTATCCGTTTATTCAACAATAGTGGGACGACTTCGGACCGCTCGTGATTGACACAAAATAATGTATGCCCTGCGACGTAGGCATGTCGTTTATAAAATTGGAGACCAGGTATGGAGGAAAAACAAAACCATATCCGTTGCTACTAGGGACTATTCGGCTAAGTGAGCTCCTCGCTTTCTAGGACCTTACCTTAGCTATGAGATAAACGATATTCCGCAGGCGTGTAGCATCCCCAAGATCATAAGTCTTACATCGAACCAGACGATCATGGTTAGGTATCGTAGTTATTGAGTATTTTGACGACGGGCTTGGGGCTATGCTACGGAATTTCTACGTTATTTTGACTTATACTCGTACTTCCCGGATTATACTTCATTTGTGTAGGCACTTTGTCTACACCTGAGTCCTCAAATAATCATCCATTTTAGTGCGCGAACGATGGTGGGAGCTGATGAATGCATGAGAACACGAGGAAGGAGATGACTTGTGCGAGCTTCGATGAGCACATGCTTTCTAGAATCAGAGTAAGTTTTTTTCTTTGCGATTGTGTTGAAAACCATTTCTATCTTCATCGAGCCTTTCGTCATTTCATCTGTGCTAAGATGCCTCACGATTAACTTTTGTTTTTTTTTCCTTAATGCTAGTACCGGCCGAATGCCGAAGAACTCTTGGAAGGAGTGAAGAGTGTGGCTGTTACCTACCGAATGTAGCGCATATGTGCTATGACTGAATCACCCTAGGGGAGGGGTAGGACGGATAAGGTGTATTTCAAGGTTTTCATTGCCTTGGTTGTAATTTTTTTGGGTTTTAGGCGGATTGTCGTGAAACTTTTGAATCGGAGGATAGGGGGGTGTAACAGTTTTATTTCGTCAGTCTTCATTAATGTAAAATCGATGTAGAGCTTTGGGTTATTTGAAAAAAATCCGTTTGTTTTGGTGTCTTCATTTCACTTCATTCATTTTTTTCACATATTTACACGTTCCACTTTTTTTTTGTCACTGAATGCATTACAAAATATTTGCTGGGATTGTATTATTTGTGCCCTTTTAGTAAAGTGAAATTATTATTGTAACTTAAATTTGAATCTGGAATATAATGCAAAATGTAAGTAAATTAATTATTACTTTCATTTTTCGCCTTGAGAATATTCATGTGCAATATAGGATATAACGTTAAATCGTTCCAAGTTAAAAAAGAAAAGAGTTGTCGACATTTATAAATGTACCGGCGTTACTACAGCCGTAATTGTTGCGCTTAAAACTTCAACTGTGTAAACCCCAGACGCTTTTATTACACTCTCTTGCAAGCTCGAAGTATATGAAGCGTAACTTCAGCATACGTTGGATCTATGCCCCAATCAACATTTTTTACCGTTGTGAATGGTGATGTATCGTATATGCGCAGAAGTTTTTTTTCCGAGAAAAACAAAGCTTTATATA
Source organism: Photinus pyralis (assembly GCF_008802855.1). Lineage (NCBI taxonomy): Eukaryota > Metazoa > Arthropoda > Insecta > Coleoptera > Lampyridae > Photinus > Photinus pyralis. The sequence continues at coordinate 70,394,811 of NW_022170249.1, forward strand.
TATATACATATATAGTTAGATACACTGTTCAAATGCGTCGAACATTTAGAAGTCCGGAGAAGAGGATAATCGCTGAGCTATATTTGAAGTCACTGTGGTTAAAGGAATGGCTGAGACGCCTAAAGCTAAGAAAAGACGTACTAGATTCACAGCTAGGACCAATGATTAACCCAGTAGCTCACGATACGACACCACAACAAGATCAGAGACAGCACAAAAGATACTTGAATGAGAGAACATACCTAACCAAACACTCATATAGAGGAAGTAAAACGTTTTCTCAACTGTTAGTGCTAATGTTTGGAAACGATAGTGTCGACATTGCTAACGCCAAGTTAGAGCTGTTAGCTACATCTGAAGAGGCTTGCATGCGGTATTCACGAACCCAGATATATACATCGTTTTTAAGATTGTGTTCCGCAGCATCACTCACTATGACGGAGCTACTATCATATAGTTTAACAGTGCTACCGAATCTACGAGGCCTCAAGAGCCAGAAGATTTGTATATGTGGAAGACTAGACACCCAGATGACTGGTTGGAAAATCCACGAATGTAGGTTTGAGCGCTGGTTAATCGATCTAGGACTTGCGACACGAAGAGGACCGACTTTAAGTGTTAGAGATAATGTGAATTGGGAACAAATACTCAGAGATAATGACCCAAACACCTTATCAATTAAATTTAATTACCTAGATTTTACACCGATAAGGGTGCACGACGACCCAGACACAGACATGGTCTACACTTAATTTGGGATGCGACTTGTTCTGATACACTTGCCTCTTCTCACTTGTCACTTTCCTCGCATTCCACTGGAGAAGTTGCGAGACAAGCTGCTGCTAACAAGGTGAGGAAATATCAGGAAATTATCAATGCAGGTTACCAGTTTTTACCTTTCGCTGTTGAAACCCTTGAACCGTGGTGTACGGAAGCTATGCAATTTGTAAATACTTTAGGAAAGAAATTGAAAAATGCCACAGGAGAGCACCGTTCAAAATCATTTCTTATTCAAAAAATTAGTCTGGCCATTCAGCGCGGCAATGCCGCTAGTATTATGGGCACTTTCCCTTCTACAATATCTTTAAATGAAATTTTCTTCCTTTCTTAAATCTTGAAACCTTCTTTTTTTTTTTTATTAAATACATGTAAGTTATAATATAAAATAGGTGTTAAATAAGCTTTATGGTTTGTATTTTAAAGTGTACAGTAAACTAACATTAATTTTCCTAATACAACAGAGAACTTACCCTTGTCCTCCCTAACAGTAGTGCATCCATTTCACCTTCTGCATGTGCTTGAGCAGCACCACTCACAGTTGCAATAACTGGCTTTGAACCGCTTCTTTCGGATGACATTTTATGACATTTCAACTTATTTAGTATTATTAATTATACGAACACAGTCTAATATTTTGGGCCCAAATTATGTGACGAATATAAAAATATCAATTCCACCAGTATATCGGAGATAAAACTTGTATCAAAATTTAAATGGGGCTATTATTGGATGTATCGTTTTGGTACGAAACAAAATTTGCAATGTTAAAATATTTGGCTTGGTCTTGTCTTGTGGACCCCAATGGTTTGCTAACATTAAGTTAAATTGAGCACATCAATATTTCAAATTCTACTTATAAAATAGTTAACATTTAACAGTAACACTAGATTGGCAAAAATCGAATTCTCTAAACATACAACATTAATACCTTTATCAAAAATACTAATCTCTCTAACTGATAAATCTGTTTTACGGTTTCCAAGTTGATATGTATAGTATAAAACCATGCACATTAAACTTTTAATTTCAAATTTAGTCGGTAATTTTTAAGTTTACCCGAACCGGTTACTGGCCAGCGTGTACGAAACGCATGTTGTTTACATTCAGCAACATGGTTAACCGATAATTAATTCTTTGAACTGAGAATACAGAGTTCTTTATAGTGAGATTTAAATGTCACATTATATAGAAGGAAACTAAATTAAACACGAAGACATATTAAAGCCGTTCGTTCAACAGAACATATCCGTTTAGCATGTGACTAGATGAAAGCGCAGAGGAAAATGTTTTCAACGACCTACGTTTTCAGTATATCAAAAAAGTGTTTGCAGAGTCGACTTTTAGCGCACCTAGCGTTCGTGAACAGTACCACCATCACGGTATTGATCGCCGTGAGAAATTACATATAAATTTCTAACGGAAAAAACTAATGGATTTTCGTCCCGTTCTTCAAACCCTGCAAAAAGGAATCCGTCGTTAGGTGCGACGAGATAGATGTGAAACAGGATAATTACAGGACTCGTGTCACTTTTTACATCGAAGTAGATTTCTAGTCGGTAGAGATGGTTTGTGTCTAGAATTCCTGAACAGAGCCCTGCGTGGAAGCTCTCCAAGAATTCCAGAGATCGAGCACAGCAGTCTGTACGAGTATATTGGTTTATTACCGTTAGTCCAATTTCATACTATCACCAAATACAGTTAAGGACGCGCGCGAGAAAGTGGTTGTATACATACAACCATGCAGTTCAAAATAGGTATGTTTACGCAAATTTAAAATGCAGTCGCAATTTTTCATCCCTTTTTTAAAAAGTTTTACTTTGCATCAGCCGCACGGTACAGTCAAGACTAATGTGTATGTCCTTTTTATTTAGTGTAATTAACAAATGAAAGGATGGATGATATTGGATTAACTTTTCTAATGAGCTTACCAACATTCATTCATCTGCTACATTTCACAGGAAAAATTCAGATTCTCTAAAGTAAAGCATAAACCGATCCGTTACACCGTTAAAGAAATTTACGATTTTCGGAAAATTTCTACCACTACAGGAGCGCGCATCTATATAATCCTTAAATTTCGACGGATTTTGTGATACGTTTTTGCTTAAAAGTCGTAGCATTCCCCTTTTGTATTTCCTTTTCCTTTTAACTTAAGATATAAACTGTATACCAATTTTGTAATGAAAAAGCGGCAACTGTTAGGTTTTGCCTATAAAAATACATAAATAACGATTTTTACATTGCTTAATAAAAAAACAAGCCATGGAAAGTGCATAGTATTGGTCAACGAGACAATGCGGTCGGACGTTTGCACACCGAAAATGATTCCTCAACAACGATTTTGTGTGTTTTATTAAAACACAGGGCGTTACGATCAAGCAATCACAAAAGTTTTCTTGACTCAGGTGCAGCAATATTTCCGAAATTTCAGTTGCAATTTTTCAATATGAGGTGACCTTCGGGACCAAAGTTCCGTCGGGCCGAACAGTCAACCAACTGACAACCGGTATCATTGTGTTCAGTATGATTTCCTGAACACGAATAAACCTGTTCTAAGGTGGTGGAGGGGGGAGGGAGCGAGGAGGAAAGGTCCGGTTAGGTTAGGTTAATTTCTTAACCCAAATAGACCCAAAATAATTTTTTCCCAAAAATTTACAAAATTTTCATAAAGATTTATTTATTTCATTATTTAGGAACAGAAATAATTTAAAAAAAAATTTTTTTTCTTTAACTTTTCTAAAAAACGATGTTCTTTTAAAAGGACAGTGGGACTCTCGTGTGCGTTATATGATACTAAGTATGAAATAAAACGCATTAACATTTACATTTTACTTGTTGAACTAAGCTGTATGATATTTGACAAAACAAAATTTCACGTGCAAAGCCACTTTACATTTTGTGCAAAACGATTGTACTTTCTTATGGCATATCTTGCAACGGGTCTAATTTTCTTGATAGCTTACTAAGTGGTCTAGTCTGTCGTATCTCGAAGACTGATGTAGTAATTGTGATGATCTTGATGGACCTCGTTTTGTTGTTTTCTTATACGTTTCCAGCAACGCCAAACCAATACTGCGCCTAAATTCCAATTGATCCATTTTACCAGAATGGAGGTGCCACGCGTTTTGTATCGCCATATCAACACAATGTGAAAACAAGCAACTATACCATTTCTTACCTCTTATCCCCACCCTATATAAACTTATGTTTTGATCTGACCGATCAACGCCCCCCATGTTTTCATTATAGAGCTTTATGTTGTTTGGCAGTGTGACCGAGATCTTCTTTTTGAGAATATCTTGTTGTACTTGAAGTAGGGTTCACAGGTGAATGGTTAGACGCGATTGACACTGCATTGTTGTCATTCCATTTACATACTACGATTCCTTCTGCTGATATGTAGTCGTGCGATCCTCTTGCACGCTTTTTTAGCTCAGCCGTAGTCACCAGTAGGGGGTATTTGGGAATTCTATTTTCTCGTACGGTTCCCGTACCTTTTACTCCTTTACTCTTCAGCACCTGCAGCAGAGCAATCGACGTAAAGAAATTGTCGAAAAATATATAAAATGGGTAATCTCCGGTCTGCAACAAAACATCGACATATGTCAAAACCACACTTGCACCGAGCCCCATATCCTTATACATATATTCTATTCATGGTGACAAATTTTCCCTGGTCAGGTTGAAACCATACTATATAACCTTTGCGAGTTGCTCCAACCCAAAACTTGTAACCCCACCGTATGGGTTTGCCACGAATATATTGCTTGCAACTATGCCGGCCATAATAAGGTACCATAGCCTCATCAAGGCTGTGACACTCTTCCAAGGGTGCATGTTCCAAGAATTTATTTTTTAAATGATCAAATACTGGCCTAATTTTAGCAAATTTGTGGCCTTGAGGTAGGGAAGTGTTATCGACAAAGTGTAAATTACTCATATGTGTAAATCGGTTTCTAGACATGGCTTCACTTATAAGTTCATTTTTAGAATCTTTGCTATTTTGCCAATACATTTTTCGCCTGGGCACAGTATTATATCCACTGACTACCAATATTCCAATAAAACATAATATTTCATCAGTTGCTATATCACCAGCTAAATTGTGCTGAGAAGCATATCGGTTGCTTTCATTTGTAATAATTTCAATTATTGCGTCATCAAAAAATAATCGAAACAATTCAAATGGTGATAACTGCATTGGCGGTCTTGGTAAATTTTGCCACTGAGTTGTTGGTATATCTAAATCGTCTTTTGTCCAGTGCATAGCTTTATGTTTTTTAGATGAAGAATTTAAAATGGTTTTATAAACGGATAATGGTATATCATCATCAGAGCTATCGAATCCTGCGTTCTCACCATTACTTACAGACATTGGTTGTGTAGCCTCGGTTTTGTAATCATCGAATTCAACTTCCACTTCAGTATTTAGCTGATTTTCGGGCAGATTTTCTATATTTACAGCATTTTCATGTCCAGAATCTTCGTCTGTTGCCTGATCATTATGTTGATTTGGTGGGAAAATAACAACGGATATGTCCGACGGTAATTCTTCTGAAGGACATTCTTCTAGGGCCAAGGACAGCAAATGCAGTGTCCTAGCACGTAAAAGATTTCTAAAACACAAAGGTATATATCAATTACCGTAAGCATCGAAAATCCCACTGTCCTTTTAAAAGGACATACCAAGTTTCGCAGTAATAACGTTTGATATACACGTTTATTCACAAACATAACCTGTCGATCACGTGTTCTAACGCAATTGTAATAAAACACAAACAGAAATAGTACACATTTTTAACAGATACTGTGTTTTTTACTTACCTCAACTGTGACATCACCTACAGTAAAAACTCTATCACATTTAAGTGGTGGCAATTACTGATAAACGCAAAATACGGCAAATCTAATATAGTAGCATCATAACAAAGTGAATGTATTAACCTCCACCTATGAACAACACTTTGAAACAAAACGCTGTAGAAATCTTCACGATGTCCTTTTAAAAGGACGATGGGTCTATTTGGGTAACTACTTTTCCAATTGGAACAGTTGTCATATGATAGATAATAAAATGCTTAACAGGGGATCAAGACAATAATTTACATATAAAAAATATGTATGTATCACATTGTAACGTGAATTTAATTGCGTCGTTAGTTATTTACAAATAAGTAAGGAACAAACGACTTACCTGTAGGAAGTTCGTTTTGGATTATGAGTATACTCGTCCAAATAGATATTACACATGTAGTATCACTATTTTTTATTTATTTATTATCCCTCTCTTGTTCTGTACCCTCAACATGCTTGCGCCCAATTACAGAGTCTACCGCATAATGCTTTTTAGATGTGCCTCTTCAGAAGGTCTTAAGTTGTTCTATACTACTCCGGTATTTACCTTACGAATTAGGAAAACTGCAGGAAAACCTAATTCGGAGTAGCCGGCAGAATGCTCGAAACTGGTCTAAGGTAATTTCCATCTCTGTCACAGATGAAAAATTTACCTCAACCCAGGTTCGAACACCCGCCCTCCGGATTTATAACTCAACGCTCTACTATTGAGCCAAATGCCTGTTTTATCTTATTTAAAAACGTTGTTTCCATTAGAAGACCTTTTATTAGAATTGCTTACGAAAAAATTAGTATCTTTACTAGTTTTGGCAAATGGTCAACGAGTGCAAACTATTTCAAAAATAGAGATAAAAAACATTCAGGAATTAGATTCTACAAAAATTAAGATTTTTATTACACAATTACTAAAAACTTCAGGCGTAAACCGCGAAAAACCAGTTCTGGAGTTTAACACTTTTACTGATTGCCCAGAGTTATGCGTCATCAAGACATTAAAGGCATATTTCTTAAGAACAAATTTGTTTAGAAAGGTTAATGACGGATATCTTATGTTGACTTTTAAGAAACCTCATCGAACAGCTGCCGCTCAGTCTATAGGCCGTTGGGTTAAACAAGTATTAGAAAAAAGTGGAATAAATACAAATTTTTTCCATGCGCATAGTACTAGACATGCCACTTTTTCAGCGGCGTTACGAAAAGGGTGAAATATAGATCAAATTAAAAATACTATAGGATGGACTCAAAAGTCGCATGTTTTAAAAAAATTCTATAATCGGCCTTTGGCACTGGAGAAAGTTAATTTCCTATCAACAATACAAGACTAAAAATGGGCGTTGTATTTTTTATAGGTTATGTTTCGTTTAGTTTCGTTATGTACTGGTATTTTATACACCATTTAATACAAATGTATGTTTTGATCTTAATATTTTTAGTGTTTAATATTAATTATTAGGAGTTAGTTTTGTATGAGTTACTTGTGTTTTGTACTTGAGTTTATATCTTAATAGTGTGAGAAGAATAGAATTATAAAAGTTCTTTAAACATCTACAAGTGTAATATCTATTTGGACGAGTATACGAAATATAATGTAAGGAACAAACGACTTATTGCAACTCTCCCAGGGAATTCTATTTTTCGCACTAATAATGTATGAGGATAAGCCGGCTATGGGCGACACGAGTAGGAAGGAAGTTTTGATGGCGCTACTAACGGCGCGTTTTTGAATATGTGCTCGATAAAGTAAAATAGTGATACTACATGCGTAATATCTATTTGGACGAGTATATACGAAATATAATCAACAATACACAGTACTAAAATAGGTTAGTTTATAACAGTAATTATTATTTATCACTCACTATTTACTCAAGCGAGTCGATGTTGAAACCGCTGAAATTCACTACAATTTGCTTATACAGTGCCCATTATGTAGTGGTCCTTACTGAAATAGTCGATAGCTACCAAGATGTATTCTTTCAAACAGACTACCCCACATTGTATTGCTATTGGTGCTTTTTTCTTTCCTACTGGCCCATTGCTTGTGACACACACTGCACATTTCCTTCACATCTTGTTTGCAATTCACCCAGTAGAATCGTTCCCGCACGTTAACTAGGGTTTTCGGCACGCCTAGATGTCCTCCCGATATACCATTGTGTATCTGCCGTAGTACTTCAGATTTTCTGCTCTCCGGTCTCATTATTTACTATCTCTCTTAAGAATACCATTTTCTAATCGTGACGTGTCCCACTGAGCTCAATACGCCTTTAAAACTGGACCGTATAGAGATACCTCTTCCCAGGTTGCCCTTCTGTCTTCCATTTTCCAATTTATCATCAGACTGAAATCACGGTCACTTTCTTGAGCTGTCTGGAGCTAGAGGTGCCCAATTGTCATTCACAAGTGCAGTGCGTCGTGAGAGTTGTTCTTCAGAGTTGTGAGCAGTGTCGACAATCCTCAGGACAGGTCAACGTGCCGTTTTAAAATATATCCTGAGTCGATTTTCACTTCGTAGTGTATATTTCCTAATCTTCGCACAATTGTACCCAATTTCCACTTTTGTTAACCACTGTAGTTTCGTGAAAGTATTCGTTACCCTGGTTTGAAAATTTCGTTTTATCTTCGGTGGTTATTCCCGGATGCGTATTGGCATTATGTACTATTATTCAGAGCAGCTCTGGTCTGATTCGCAGTATACTATGGCTTCACGTTATGCCCAAATTGATTATACATTATGTCCTGCGATCCAGAGCACCGATATGGTTTAGAGTTCTGAAACCCTGTATATAATGGGTTCTGCAAAGCGCGTGTACATTAGTCAAAATTATACTGCGATTCAGAAATAATGTCAAATCGCGCAGGAGAATAGTTTGGTTATCTCTAAACATCTTTAGATTGTCAGACACTTACAAGACGTGTGTTTTTATTGTTACCTTGCAAGAAAAGTACATTTTTTTTGTGGTTTGTGTGTGATCAAGGTTCTCAAACTGCACTAAAATGAACTATAAAGAGGTATTGGTTGAAATGTGTAAAAGAGAATACATTTTCATTTGGAACGAGTAGAACATGGATTTAAAGCGAAACGTCGACTTAAAAAACGGGTGAAGATATTAAACAGTGTTTGGTGCGACAAGTGGTTAGCTGATTTTAGTAATAAAACAAACACTAAACCATATAGGTGCTCTGAATCGCAGTACATAATGTATTATTCATTTGCGCATAACGTGAAGCCATAGTATACTGCGAATCAGACCAGAGCTGCTCTGAATCATAGTACAGAATGCCAATACGCTTCCCGGATTCCTCTTCTTCGTTGAAACTTTCAAATGTAATATTATGTGTCATGAACGTTTGGCTAATAGGTGGAATGGCTGGGGTTTGGTTTACATTTTGATTTTGTAATTATACCTGGAGAGCTGCGCCCTGTTGTCTCAAAGCTTCTATAATGGCTTCCATCCCTGGTTGTGTTTCATTCCTTGTTGATGGCTTCTGGTAGGACTTATTGAATTCTTTACCCTCGTCGCCATTTTTACATATTTTTATCGATTGAAGTGTAACGAAGCACCCGGAACTTCTGAGTGGAGTTTGCCGTTTATGCCATCCGGTATAGTAACGATTGGTTTGGGGCTTCGTTACGCAAGAAAACCGTGATTTTGAGAAGTTTCCGCGATGCCATGGAGACAAGGAGACCCTAATTAATTAGTCCGCCTACACCCGTTGATGTTAGAAAGGTTATATGTCATTAAATGTACAAGTAGACATTGTAATTCGGTGGCCTGGATCTGCACTTGACAAGTGGCAAATTTGAAAAATGGGGGGCCAGTATGGAATTTTGTATTTGGAATAACTCAAAAACAACGGAGGCGCAAACGAAGGTATTGGGAGCGCAAACGATCACAAGAAAAAAAAGTCAAATTTGTAAACTTGGGGGGCAGTTGTGAAGTTGCCCCCCCCCCCCAAATTTGATTCCTTCGTAATTTTGAAACCGGCAGCGCGCAAACAAAATGCAATTGTGCGCAAACGAAGCGCAATCCATTTCATTCACGAAAACTATTGCTTTCTAAAGTTGGGGGGCCAAGTTCACACAGGTTTTTTTCAATTCTACTTTAGTCAGAGTCATTGGTTCATTAACTTGTGCTGTAATTTTGTGTCTAAATCTATTGATTTCGCGAAGTGCAAACGAAACAGAATCGAAAATACTGTGTAACTAACGAGTGTAAGCAACCCAAGGACACATGTTTTTAAATTTCTTTTTTCTTCTATTAAATACATTGATACTGTGTTTTAATATGCCAAGAAAAGTCCAAATTGAACAATTGGTACACCAAATTCTCACCTTGGAAAATATATCGGATAGTAACGGTGAACTGTTTGGGCCCCGTCATGATGCTTGGAAAAAAGTAGAAGAAGCACTCCAAGGAAAATTATCCTAATCCTGCCGTGTATTTTCATATTACAATGCCTTATTTATGTCAAAAAGAATATTCGTTCATATGAATCAAACACCATCAACCACCAACATTCGACAAGATACAGTTCTCTTCTACGCAATTTAAACTTCAAAAATGTTTTAACGGTCCTAACTATTGGGGTGTAAAATTTTACAATGCGTTAGATGATAATATAAAAAGGTTAGAATTATCACAATTTATAAAGCTTCTGTAAGAAAGATTTTAATCACGAACGCTTTTTATTCATTTGAGGAATTTTTACTGTTCATTCAAAAACTTAAATAGTTTGTTGCCATATCAACTTTTTCCTATATGCTGTGTTATTTTTTTTAAATGCAAGGCTAATTATGTATATGAACGCGTTAAAGAGAACAGAGATGGAATCTACGATACATGGCCTAATAAGAGTATGGTGTGCTATTCCCGTGAACGAAATGTCGCATAAGTCGCGCATGACGTCACGCGGATGTATACACTGAAATATTGTACTCGCGCATATGAATAAATATGTGCTAATATTTCGATATTCCATTGCATATATAATAAATACGATTAGATAGCTATATTACTTTATTACAATGGTCCATAGAAACATAGAAAAACTAAATACAAGTTATTATAGATTTCCAAAACATGTTGCTTTTCAGCGGGATATAAATGTATCGGCATCTGATTGATGGCTACACCTTCACTCAACGATCTAACCGATCGTTAATAGATTTGTATAACGACCTAAGAAATAGGTAGACAGGTACGATACGGAGTATGTTTTGACACCAAGATTTGTTGGAAAATATACCTTCCAAAGGGCCGGCGAAAGCTGCTTTGCTCAGCTATTAGAAAACTTGACGGAAATTAATAGGTACTTGTTTAACGGGCCAACATTGCAAGAAGGTATTGCTTAAATACTCGTACATTCATTTTGCTCAAGAAACAACGAACATTCATAAAGAAGGTTCGCTTTATATGACTGCTTACGTTGCATACAAATTAAAAACGAAATACCGATTCTTAGGCGAAATCGCCGAATTGGAAATAGGCGATAATTGGATTAATTTTATATCTGAAGGGAATTTAAAAAAGTCAACCAATTATTTTGCTGTTATTGAAAAGTAATAAACTTAATGCATCATGTGATCAGACATTGATACCTAACGACGCTTTCGATTACATAGTTAAAGCAAAGAGTATTTAATATAACGATACTCTTTAGACTCGAAGGACGTATATAAGAATTCGGACCTTCTGCAGAAAGACAAACAATTAGTAACCAATGAAAAACCTCATGTTTTAAACAGTCTGAATTAATGTTTTGTACTCGTACATATTTTACATTAAATCCTAATGATTTTCTACTTTGTTTTTGTAATACAACACAATTTGTTACGTAGATATATGCAGATAAGCTCTAGTTAGGTGTAAGCACTGTAATTGCTAGGCTTTCTTACTTCTTATGGGAGTCTTGCCGGCACCAGTTCGTTTTACAACCGCGTGACGTCACATCAACGCCAGCCGACTAATGCATTATGCGCAATAGCCGACCATACTCTTATTAGGCCATGCTACGATATACTCTCAAAAACATTTCAAATGAAGCCTTTTGTTGCTGAACCATTAAACGCATCAGTCGAACTCTTTGAACCATCCTCACCGACAACTTGCGAATCATTATCTACCGATGGTACCGTCCAAGAAATTACACCCAAATCGACATTTTTAATATATATTTCACCAGAGGTATGGAAAACAATGCAACCTATAAAAACTGCTTACAGACGTGGTTATGTGAGTCAAAGTTTCAGAGTGAAGGGTCCTTAGACCGAAAGACTGGGGTTTTATTTTAAACTTTTTATGATGCATACCCCTAATGAAAAAACACTACACACAAAAAAATCTATTCTTCAATTAAAAATAGCTATTTATTCAGAAATATCATTTTGTATCAACATTATCGTGTTTGATGGAAATTTTTATCTTAAAAATAAATAAGCAATAAAGTCGAATACAATATAATAAATACTTGAGTAATACTTTTGAATGGACGAGAATAGTCTCAAGTCAAGTATTCACATGCTGCTATAAAGTATTTCAGTTTTCTTCAATTAAACTTGGCAAATTGTTGCTTGAAATATACGGGTAATTTTAAATCGACACAGAAATGATTAGTTTAATAGTATATTAAGATACAAGTGTATAATCAAGTCTTTAAAGCACGCGCAACGAGTTTAAGGGCACGACGCAAAGCGGAGTGCCTTTAACGTTGCAAGTGCTTTAAAGATAAATTATACACGTGTATCATATAGTATTTTTTATTATACCTGCAGTATAATTTAAAAATAGGAAATACAATGAAATCATATTGACGTTATACTCGAATACATGTCTAATTAAGTGGGCTGGGTGTTCGTAATTTCACGATTGCCATGGAAATGTCACTTGACGTTTGCTTATAAAAATCATCGTCTTTGTGAATTAAACGATTTCCGTTGAAAAAGATAATACACCGTCCATTAAATCGATTGTTGTAAAATCTAAACACACGTTGGTAGGTGTAAAATCCTAATCCAGTAAAGCCTATTATAAAGAATATGAAAAGTTGTTTCCATGGATGGAATAGGAAGTTACTTACGAATAAAGTCTTAAATGCATCCATAATGCTGGAATATATGAAGGAAATGTCAAAGGTATTTAAATCTTCTATATTTTGGTGCATTCATTCAAAACTTTAAAGCAATGCTGCGATTAAAAAGTGGAACAGATTTGGAAGCATACCCTAAATTACGCGCGTTTGTGAAAGCTTCAACCAAAGCATAGGTACAAAAGCCAAAGATATGTTCTGCATTTACAGAAAGCGACCTAAGAGGATTTTTTATTTCATCCAGATGACAGTTTCAAAAGTCATACTTGAAGTATCGTTACGTAGCAACTTTAAAGCACGTGTGTTTTAAAGGCCCTTTTTCGCACGCATTTGAGTGTTTAAAACGGAGATTGTGATTCAGGTATAATAAAAAATATTGATTCATTCAAATGTAATATTTACAGTCAATTTCAGCCAAGTTTTAAATCAAGCATATCAATCATTTATTTCTTGATCTTAAATGCATGATAAACTTGCAAAATGTTTATCTATCTATCTATCTAATACAAGCATCCGATCAGTACCTACTATTCGTCTGGTATAATGTGTGTTATTCAGAGTGTGTGCCAGTGTTTTTTCGTTGTTCCTGAACTTATTGCTTTATAGAAAGATCAAGTATGGTCTTTGCTTTATATTACAAAAATGGAAGAATCTGTTGACAGTGGAACGTAGAACGAGGAAACGATCGCCATATTCTTAGGCAAGAAAAGTTTATGATTTTTAAAAATTGTTTGCATATGGCCTTCCCCAACTAATTTTTGCGGGAAGAGTTTTGGTCTAACAAATCAAATCTTGCTTCTGCAAGAACATAGGTTAAATATCTAATAAACTACTACTAATCCAAAAACCTCAAAATAATACACTTATCATTCTTTGAAAAATCATCCAATCACATGCGTTAACAACATAGAGAGATATCTTCACACTTTTTTTATGTTATGTACTAAATTTGCATATTTAGGCTTATTGTGGTTTACTTTTTATAGCCAATGATTTCACCGTTGAGGTTCTAAATACCCTAAGTACCCAAGATTTAAAAGAATTGATATACAACTCCATGGGAATGGGGACGCTTACAGGAAACAATATAAAAGTGGAAAATGGTAAAGAATTGCACAATATTACACACATGGTACTTGGTTGGGCGCGGTATATTTGAAAAGTTTACAAAGTATTTAAGATATTGTGGTACACCAAATAGTCCTAATTTTCTATTGTATAGTTTGTAATGTTACATCATCCCAGGATGAAATTTTGGCGAAGTATTTAAACTCACTTTTTAACTGCTTTTCAGTTTTCTCTTTGCGTCTTATAAGGGAATCTATATAGGTGCCTTCTGCTGCAACTTGCAAGTCCTTGTGTTTCAACATTAGGTAGTACCTAACTACCTAATTTAGCAGGTTATAATCATCGGTTGGAATTAACGCAATGGATATATGATATATCACATCTTAATCCACAAGTTAATTCCAATCAGGGGTTAACCGGACTTTGTAAAAAGGATCCTAACACACTCAAATGAATGAAGGTTTGTTTTTATGGAACAAAATTTTAATTTTAAGCTGGCATTATGAAGAGCTTTGTTTGAATACAAGCTATTCTAATGGTTAGTATTTTGTATAATTACATTGAATATATCATGACGTTATATTGAGCTAGTTATAAAGCTAACTCAAAGCATAGTTGTATTAAAAGTAATAAAATGAAGCTCTTACACCAAAGTTAACGTAAATTTGGATTTAATATACAGTACTTTTAAATTAAACGTTTGATTTTGTTACTCTTAGTGCAAACTACAATTATTGCCATTATATGTTACATTAGATTTGAATACATCGCTATTTTAAATGTAATTATACTGTTTTATTAAACCAATAAAACGACTTATATCAAATTCAAATATATGGCAGTATTGAGTTTAATACATCATTGATTTCTTTAATGAGCATACCAATTTCTTAAAGTAATTACAACATTTACTCGCGCATATAGGAAATTATGTTATACTTAAAGTAAACTATTTATGGTTAAATCAAGCAATCATTTTTTGTGTGTACCCGTGTAAAGCCTTTTTTGGCTTTTTGTTAGATTCATAAGTTTCACAATTTTCATTTTCCTTTTAAAGGAATGACGGATTTGGGCGGTCTTTAAAAATTCATTACTTGACAGCCATTGTGATGTAACACCTTAGCGCGCATATATATATATATATATATATATATATATATATATATATATATATAATTCGGGGTTCTTAAAGTAGATTACACAGGACCTCTGCTATGAAGTTCACTTTTTTAAATGACGTAGCCAGATCTAGAAACCAGACTCTTACTCACTATCGCGTTTGATAGAAAATCAAAATTTATTAATAGATTGTGACTTATTTCCTTCTTATTGCATTTATACATTTTTCTATTGCAATCACACATTTCCTATAGGCGACAGAAGGAAGCAGGTTGCTAAAGAGGTACTAAATGTATCTACTTCGCTCCATCGGCATATAGATGAAGATGACCTAGAGCAGGGGTCGGCAACCTTATCCAGCGTAAGGGCTCATTCTAAAATAGTTTACTCATGAAGGGCGCATGAATGGTGAACGCAAATCAAATGTTACATAAGGACAAAACAAGATGTTTATTACAACAGGAATACATACAGTTAATATAAGTCTGTTGTTACAAAGATTAAGTACTACTTGCTAGTTAGTGTGATCCCTGACCTTGCATTTCTTCCGACAACTTGATGAAATTCGGCTCATAATTTGAAGTACCTGTCCTCATACAATGGTCCAAATTTACATTTGTCATTCTGTTTCTATATTTTGATTTCAAGTGCTTCATTGTTGAAAATATAGATTCGCATGTGTAAGTTGATGCACTATAGGCGTGTATTTTAAGAGATAATCCTCTTAAAATAGGATACTTATTTGAATCAACGATATTCCAAAAGTTTTCGTCTCGCATGTATGATTTCAGGTTCAAGTCGTTCTTCATGGTTACTATTTCCAGCTCTAATTCCTCATAATTTTCTATGCCAAAATAGTTTTTGATCTTTTGCGAAATATCACCTTCTGCAAATGGGTTAATTATGAACTCCAAGATTGGCTCAAGATTATGAAATTGTTGAAAACCAGAATTAAATTCGTCCAAAAGTGTATCTAAATGAGGCACAAAGGAAATTGTATTAATATCCTTTTCACATAAATTGAGGTCGTCGAAAACTTTCTTTAAATTTGGAAAGTGTGATGTTGAATTTTTCAATAAATGAGATTTCCATAGAGTCAGTTTGGCTTTGAATGTATTCACTGATCCAACCATCTTCGCAATATGACGATTTTTCCCCTGCATTTCCAGATTTAGTTCATTGAGTTTTATTGTTAAATCAGTGAGAAACCCCAAATCTGCAAGCCATGAGTTATTAGTCAACTGTGGATAATCTTCCCCTCTTGTTGCCAAGAACTGTTTAATTTCGTTTATTAAACTGAGAAAGCGTACAAGCACTTTGCCTCTGCTCAGCCATCGAACTTCTGTATGCAATAACAAGTCCGCATACTCGACATCTTCATCTTGCAAAAGCTGACGAAACAAACGGTGTTGCATTAAAGCAGCCCTAATAGAGTTTATTATCTTTACGACAATTTTCATGACGTGTTCGAAACGAAGAGTTTTGGCACACAATGCCTCTTGGTGGATGATACAGTGATAATGAGCGAATCGAGGAAACATCTCATTTGCCATACACAGTGCAACGAAGCCATTTCTATTGCCTATCATTGCAGGCGCACCATCAGTAGCTATGGCAGCCAACTTTTTTAATGGCAATTGACTTTCTTCTGCAAAGTTTATAAATGCATCGTAAATATCTTTTCCTTGTGTGCGACCCTTCAGCGGCAACAACTTTAAAAATTCTTCTTTTGTGGTAAAATCATTAAATACCATTTTAATAATAACACATAGCTGTGCAATGTCGGTAATGTCGGTGGACTCGTCGAGTTGAAGAGAAAAAAACTTACACTTTTTAATATCACTTTCCAACTCCGATTTCATATCAATAGCGATAACTTCTATTCTTCTCGACACTGTCCTGGCTGACAATGGTATCGCTTCAATAGCTGAAATAATTTCACTTTTGTTTTTAAAAATGTCAAAAACAGAATCAGCAGCCGTTAAAAAGGCTTCCTTTATTATTTCTCCGTCTACAAAAGGTTTTTTCTTTTTAGCCAACAAATGAGAAACCTTTAAAGATGCAATAGTAGCACTTTTCGAAAGTTGAACTGGTCTGGTGAAAACACTTTGTTGTTTTGTCAGATTTGTCTTCAATTCTCCGACACGTTTCTTTCGGATTTCAGTATTTGGGGGAAAACTATTGTTACACGACGAATGCACAGTATTGAAGTGTCTTTCAATGTTACTTTTTTTAGGCACTGCTACACTGGCGTTGCATAATAAACAAATACTTTTTCCGTTAAACTCTATAAAGAAGAACTGTTCTTCCCACTCTTTATTAAAATAGTAAGTCCTTGGTCTTTTACTCATGTTAAAAGCACAAATTAACAAACCAGTACTACAAATAATTATGTAGGTAGGTAGCGCACTGATCACGAAACACGAATGGCAAGTTGTTACTGAATACGAAGATACGAGCGCTCGTGTGTTGTGGGCACATCAAAAAGTTCTCGCGGGCGCACGTGCGCCCGCGGTCACAGCGTTGCCGACCCCTGACCTAGAGCCTCCCTTTTTGTACACTTTTTCCATTCTACGTAAAGCAAAACAGGAAGCAAAGGATTTAAATACTAATGTTATACTTGGACCAGACCCATTAGTTTGCTTAGAATTGCTGAAACACGAAGAACTGTACGCAGGAACCATACACGATATAGGTATGGACAAATTCAAATCATTAGAACTGGACCAAGGAATTCTGAAGAACGTTTTGATTTTAATGAAAAAAAAATCTGTAGATTACAGTCCTATTGAAAGATTATGTGATTTATCGTTCGATGAGATGTAGATATCAAACCGCGTTGGAATTGACAAATTGAAGCAGCAGAAAGTGGGTCCACACAAGACATGCCAAACCGTTGTGTCGTGGTCTAATCGGTAACTGGAAGCAACCAGTCTTCTATAAATATGACGAACGTATGTCATCCAGAGACTTGTTATAACTAGACCGCGCATAGCTCAAGTTGTATGTTGTCAACATGGTAAGGCCACCCACTCGTAAAGGCAAGAACTTTCGCGCTCCAATCTTCACTATTTGTTTTTGCTGGGATTATATCGCTGAACTGGGCTAGTTTTTCAGTATTTTTTAAAATTTCTTTGCTGAATCGAAAGCGCACACTTTATATACACATAATGTTCTCAGAAAAGTTTATAAACGTTAATAATGGAATAAATGTAATCTAGTGTAAATTTTCGTATGAGGTATTTTTTTACCGGATAGTTACATCTAGGTATAGTTATGTAGAATGGAATGGAAAAAGCAGAAGAGCACAAGAATATTTTGAGAAACAATCTTTGCGATAGTGTAACAGATATATGAATTTGTTTAGTCGGCGTCTTTGTTGTACGTCGCGCAGAAATTTCCACGGATGTAATTTGTTTTTGGCACTTCAAGATCATATCATCATCATATATATCATAATCATGTCCTGCAGGCTGCAGTGAATGAACTTAATACTGAAGGTATTCTTTACAATACGTATTCATTACGAAAATAAGAAAATAAACGAAGTAGATGTGAGAATTAGACATTTATACAACAAATGAGTATTGTTTAAATCCAATAAACATTTTTATGTCGATACGCACATTTCATTTTACCATTGAATAAAATTTTTATGTAATGATTCTAGTTATTTCGACTGGTTATATGTATGATCTTGCTAAACTGGTTCGTTCTTTGCCTTTACGTATATGATGTGTTGCCTAAACATGTTGGCAACACTCTTTTATACGCGAGTGGCATTGTATGCGCGGTCTAGGTATAACAAGTCTCTGATGTCATCAGACATTTTGAAGGATATTATTTCACAGTTGTATATAGCAGGGTTTAATGTAGTGGCTATAGTGTGTCAGATTGGTTCAGGAAATATGAGTCTATGGTCTGAGCTCAATGTTGGTCACGGTAAAAATGGTTTTTTTAATCATCCTAAAGATCCCGAATCAAAGGTTTTTGTATTTAGTGATGCGCCTCATGTTTTGAAATTGGCCAGGAACCATTTGTTAGATCAGGGTCTTGGTATTCAACGAAAAACTGTTAATCAGTCTACGTTAGAATCAATACTCTCCATTTCAACAAGTGAATTAACCTTTGCTCATAAAATAACGGGCTATCATTTAGATGTAAAAGGTTCAGAACGGCAACGAGTTCGTCCAGCGGTCCAAATTTTTTCCAACACGTACGCAAGGTATTTTGGCAGATAGCATTGCTTGGGAGCAAGCATCAAAAATTATTTAATGACTGGTTCAACATTTTTAATTCAAGGACAAAGTATACTCAAAATTACCATAGTAAAAATGCATTTGGTACCGATTTGAGCAATCAGATTGACATTTTAAAACTAATGACAAATTTGATGACAGAAATTACTATTGGAAAGCACGTGTCATTGATTTCTTTCCAAAAAGGCATTTTACTCAATAACCGGTCCCTTGTTGAAATGTACCTAAATTCTAAGTTCAAAGTTGAGTATCTATTAACATTTCGTCTAAATCAAGTACCATAGAACACTTTTTCTCGTATATACAGGGCATGGGAGGCAGTAATGATCATCCAACATCTCCGGACTTCCAGTATAGATTAAGGTGGTTCATACTAGGAAAACATTCTGCATCTGTATTTACAGAAAAACAATACCATAGCAAGCTTAGAACCTTGCCTATTAAATACTGGGGAGTGTATGAACGATATGAGCGAAACTGATGATGATTACGTAACACAAAAATTATTATCAAATATTTCACAGTATACACTTCTGAGGAAATAGAAAAGGAAATACAAAAGACTTACTCTTTTGTGGAACCATTGCATGATGATTTAGATGTAGATGAATGTGATTATACCAACACCAGCACGAACATCCTTGATGATAATGAAAGTGTCAATGTTCAATCATCAAAATATATTGCCAGCTATATTGCTCATAAATTTAAAAATAAATATGATTTAGCCACTTCCACAGCGACATTAGCTTCGAGTGTTCCCTCTGAGTGGATTACGGTAATGTCAAATGGCAATCTGTTATATCCAAATGATGAATTGATTAGAGTTGCCCAGAATGAAAAACACATTTTAAAAAAATTAGCTAATCAAACAATATTGAAATCACAAACAAATATCGCAGAAGTAATTTTGTGTTTTAGCAGAACCCGTACATATATTCGCTTACGCGATATGAATAGGCGCTTAAGTTTTGAAAATTGTAAACGCAGGCTGACAAAAAAAATATCAAAATTTACGAATGTAAAACAATGAATCACTTTTCTGTTATGTAATTACATTACGTGCTTACATTATTATGTAAAAATATATTAATTTTTATTTAAACATAACTTTTTTATTGCGTGCGATGCAGCTTTACATTACACTTTTATCTTTCCTCTTTGGCTGGCTGGCAGCAAATGTGGGCGCGTAGAAGAACTCTTGTAGAAAGGCAACGGGTGTACGTGTATCTACAAGGCCGTGTAATTTGTAAACCTTGGGGACAGGGCTACATGATGTGGGATTGGCGACATCTGGGCGTCATCCACGAGTGTAGTATACTAACGTGAAGGTTTTTCAGTTTTTTCCTATCTTCTACTACAGTTTTGGTCCGATTCTTTTCAAATTGGTGTCGGCGGAAAGATGTTGTAAACGCGCACAACTCCTGCGTGGCGGAATTTTGTTTTTTGGCCTAGAGGCGAAATTAACGACGTTTTGCAAGGCGCGCGCGCGCGCGTCTTTGAGAGGTAGTCAACTTCGGGCACCTTTTACCTTCCGTTGCGAATTCTGTCACGCGTTTTAACGTTTCGTAAATCTCGAATGTCTGTCTCTCTTTCTCGTGTCGCCAATAGAAGCGAATTGCGGGTGAACGGGACGTCTGAAGTGGGTACCGTCAAAGGGAATGTGGTAGCCCCCGACACGATCTTACTGATGGTGGAGTTAAATCTTCAAACGCGAATTGCGGGTGAACGGGACATCGGAAGTGGGTACCGTCAAAGGGAATGTGGTATCCTTCAACAAGATCTTTTATTCATGGTTGAGTAAAAAGTGGCTAATAGAATACTGATCTGCCACACAAAAATGCGCTGAAGTCCCTTCGATCTCACACGAGGACTTTGATAATTTGTATAGCAAGCATATATGCAAGCGAACAAACTCAAAACGCACAGGCGCGCGAGCACGATATTACAGAAAATTTCGGTAAAAACAACAAACTTTTAACCGAAAAATAGTAAATAAGCAGGGAGCAATATAGCGTGATGCGCACGACGCGACTACAAAGACGCACTGAAGAGGGATCTTGAACTGGTTTCCAGAGGACACAAAAAGCATACAAACGACCAACAAGAGGGAGGGGGAAGCCAGAGGCCCCTTTCTAAAATAAGGACAAAGAAGCATCCGTTATGACCGGGACCGAGGCCGCCAGAGATGCCCGAAACTGCGCGTATAGCGCCTTATGCCAGTGCCGTCGCGCGGCGCCAGGAAGAGAGGTTTTGCGCTCGCCCCCTCCCCCTCCTCCCCCCCTTCATCGGCTCCGCACACGTGCACTTTCCGAAGTATTTTTCGTCTACTTTCATTTTGGTCCTTTGAGTTTTTTCTCTAAAACCAACATTTAGCGAGTTATTCAGAGAAATTCCGTTTTTTTCACGTTTTCCAACAAAATACCCTTTTTTGACCCCCCTCTTATCTCCGCCCCCGTTGGTCCTAGACCAAAAGTGTATATATCACTTTTCCTGCAAATTTTGTGTACTTTAATTTGGAACTAAGGTACTTTGGGCCAAAAATCTAAATTTAGCGAGATTTTTCCAAAATTCTGAATTTTGGGCCGAAATTTTGGGGTTTTTTGCATTTTTGGGGGGGTTCCCACCCCCTAAGGTTGGTGGGAGATTAAAAATTCGGAATCTACGCCAAAAAATACATAAGAATCAGTCATAACCTCTTGGACACCAAATTTTTGACTAAACTTTTCTCTATTGACTGGACTAAAAGACTTGACACCTTTTCCGGAATTTCTATCAAATGCAAAACTTGAACTCTGTTTTCTCAACCGAAATCTTTTGAAAAAAAACCAACGTCGCACATTCATTTCATACAATTCCTCATCGCCCGAGGAATACAAATCTGCGAAATCTTCATTAATAATAGGTGATCAAGTATTGTGTTTTAAGGTTATGTAATGAATTAATACGGTCATGACGTCCAACGTTGTGACGTCATATATGATCGGTTGATTAGTACTTATACTTAGTAGTAAAGTAGTCATGATAGCACCGCGAAACGCACTTCTTGTGCGTATTGTGTGCTCCTAAATAATGTTATAGTAAATTAGGTATAAATGTGTGAGTTTTATTTATTTAATTTTCCCTGAGACCAGACATTATTACATGGCGATCCTGCCAAAAGAACGATTAAAGTGTTTAACGTAGATTTTTAAATAGTGTAAAATGTTTAATATTATAATAACGTGCAGTTCGCAATATAAAAAGGAAAGAATTATCATCGAGGCTGCTGGATCGGGTAACAACAACGCCAATCAACCCAGTTCTGACGTCGAGGGCACCAAATTTACAGAAATTGGAGTTATCGTCATCATTGTCCTGCTGTCCGTCGCCATTGCCTATTTCATATGGGAAAAGTGTAAGAAGAATTGGGAAGGCAGCGTACGTAGAGAGGTCATCCGTAGCCACGAATTACTTGCAATTCCTGCACAAACCGCCCCAAGAAGGAATTATGAAGAAAACGAGTAAGAGTTATGGTAGAATTAGTAGATTTTTTAGATTTACATGCTAGGACCAGTGCGTTTTTAAATAATAGGAAAAAAGACAATCAGGGAAAACGTAGTGATTTAGAGTACAATAGGAGAAAACTAAATGATTTAAGAGAATTTGCGTTAGAATTAAATAATTTGCGATTAAGGTTTTACGAAGAACGTAAGTCTTCAAAATTGAAATTAGACCATCAGGTGAAAGGTACGATAGGGTCTATTGAAGATATTTTAGCAGAATGTCGTAATTTAATAGAAAGTAGGTTAAATTTAGGTAAGCTAGACAAAATGGGAGAATCCTTTGCGTTAAAAACCGCTTCGAGTCTTTTACCCTGTATGGATGGGAAAGAGGCTACTACGAAGCAGTTGATTGATTCTAGTAGATTATACGCAGATTTATTAAAAAAAGAAGATCATGGAATTCTAATTAACTACATTTTAAAAACGAGACTCTCGGAAAATGCTAAGGTTAGATTAAATACGTCGTACGCTACCGTAGATTCTTTACTTAGTGATATTAGTGACAATTTCATTACGAAAAAGTCAGCCACGGTTTTATCTCATCAGCTACACTCTATTAAACAGTTAAACCAAAGTATAGACGAATTTGCCGAAAAAGTTGAGCAACTTCTAGGTGATCTAACTTTGGCACAGGCAGGAAACGATAACGACTTGTTAAAATCTTTACGTCCGGTAAACGAAAAGATTGCTGTAAATGCATTTTGTAATGGTTTGAGAAATCACGAGGTAAGAACAATTGTTAAATCTAGAAATTGCGAGAAGTTGAAAGATGTAATAACTGTTGCTAAAAATGAAGAGTTAAATAAACCTACCCAATCAACTCCCAATGTATATCACTTTAATAAATTTAGAGGAAATAATTCCAATACATTTCAAAAATATCAACCCCGAAAGTCGTATAATCAATCAATCAATCAAAACTTCAAAAAGTATACTCAACCGAATCACTCGCCGAATCATCAATATGTAGAAAAAAATTGCGCGCGTGGAAATTTCAATAGAAATTACAACACTTCCTATAGAGGTAGATCCTACAATTACACACACAGCACTTCTTCACCAAGGTTCATGCCCCCTAGATATGTCAATGCATGCCATAGCCAAAGCTCAGCAAATAATTCCAACACTTCAAATACAGGTAATTTCAATAATGCAGGAAAATTTTTTCGTCCCTAATAAGGAAATTTACAGTAAATGTATATTAAATATAAATGGGTTAAATTGTTTAAGAATTCAGTATGAAAACAAAAGTTTGTTATTTTTACTTGATACAGGCGCATCTATTAGTGTAATTTTTCCAGCCTCCTTAAGTCAAAATGAAAAAGTACAGTTCGACAAGAAAGTAAGAATTAATGGGATTTCAGGATCTATAATATCAATTGGGTTTGTTGATATCCCACTTCGGTTAGAAAATTTTGAATTCAACCAGGAATTTTATATCATTGACAGTTTCACTCAAGATTTTCATGGCATTTTAGGATTAGATTTCTTCACAAAATATAACGCCGTAATTGATTACGGGTGTTTCACAATATCTCTCTTTAGTAAAACTGACTCATTCACGTCTTCTTTAGAATCTAAATATAAAACATATAAATATTTTACGCACTTAGATTTATCACAGGGATTTTATCAGGTGGAGTTAGAACCATCTAGTAGAAAATTTACTGCCTTCACTACAGCGAAAGGTCAATTTCAAATAAAGAGATTGCCTATGGGGTTAAAAATTAGTCCCAGCGCATTTTCACGTATAATGACAATTGCATTATCTGGTTTAAACTATGAATCATGTTTTGTTTATCTCGATGACGTTATAGTATTTGGAAACACCTTAGAAAATCATAATCGAAATTTAGTAAAAATTTTACAACGATTCAGGGAGGTTAATTTGAAATTAAATCCATTAAAATGTGAATTTTTAAGAAAGGAAATAGTATACTTGGGTCACATGATTACACCTAAGGGAATTTCTCCTGATCCTAGTAAATTGGAAGCTATTCAAAATTATCCTGTACCAAAAAATGCAGACGAGACTAAGCGATTTGTTGCTTTCGCTAATTATTACCGTGTAATGGGGTGAAATTGATTTCATGGGGTGACTTTGATAACTATATCGAAAATATGGGTATTTGAATTTGGCGCGCGCATTGCTGCGCGAATGTAAAATCTAACTGTCATATCTTGTTTACCGCCAGTGACTGAAGGAAAGTTGTGCGTGTTCGCGCTTTTCAAGAGCGAGTTGTTCCTGTAATAGGCTGTGAAATCGGTAAGTACTTTACACGATGATTTTAAACTTCTCAAAATTTGTGCCACATTTCAGTTTTGAAATGGGTTAGATCAGTTCCTTTAATCATTTCATGTTTCTTCATAACCTATACCATGATTTACTGCGCTTTTACATTTTGATCGTTATTCCTTTGAACATAATTTAAACGTATACAAGACGGGGTGAAATTGATCACAACAACGGGGTGTTTTTGATCAGTGATTTGGTAGATGTAAAAATTTCTTGGCATTATCCCGAACATTTTTTTAAATATTAGCTTAAAGATTTTGTTACAGATACATAATGCCACGATCCTATAAAAGGAAATTGGGTGCGCGTAGATACCGAGACTATGACGATCAATCTGTTGAAGGTGCTTTACAAAGAGTAATCGATGATGGATGGAGTTTAAGAAAGGCGGCAAAGGAATTCAAAATTCCATATGGTACTTTGAATAATAGGTACCATGGACGTCATATTAAGTGCAATGGCGGACAAACGATATTTAATTTGGTTGAAGAACGGTCCATTCTAAAGTGTGCCGGTGTTTGCGGTGAATGGGGGTTTCCCCTTAACTTATCAGACTTAAGGCATATGGCTAAAAATTTGTTGGACATGCAGGGGCGTTCAGTCCGACAATTTAATAACAACTTACCTGGCGTGGACTGGGTGCACTCACTTTTAACAAGACATAAAAAGGACATTACCCAACGGCTTGCTGCTAATATTAAAAGAGCACGTGCTGATGTATCTCGAGAAATTTTAATAAGAGTATTTTAATAATCTTGAAAACACATTAAAAAATGTTCCTGCATGTAACGTGTACAACTACGACGAGACTAATTTAGTCGACGACCCTGGACGCAAGAAACTTTTGTATCGTCGTGGAGTAAAATATCCTGAGAGGGTGTGCAACTACACTAAATCGGCTACTACCATAATGATGTGTGGCTCAGCATCAGGGGTCCTTTTACCCCCCTATATAATTTATCGTTCCGAAAAAATGTGGAACCAATGGACCGAAAATGGTCCAAAATCATCTCCTTGTTGCAGTGAAAGATGCTGTGCCAGCGGTTCCCGTTACAACAGAACAAGCCATGGTTGGATGGATGCGGAAACGTTTACCGATTGGTTCAAATCCGCATTTTTACCGCACGCGGAGCGGCTTGAAGGTCGAAAAGTTTTAATAGGCGATAATCTCGCATCCCACTTTACGGACGAAGTAATAAATCTGTGTGAAACTAATAACATCGGTTTTGCATGTCTACCTAAGAACGCGACACATTTATGCCATTAGATGTGGGTTTTTTTAGACCCTTCAAAATGGCTTGGAGAGATGTTCTCCTCAGATGGAAAAACGCACATCCGTCGCTTTCTTCCATTGATAAGAGGGATTTTCCACATTTGCTGCAATCAACGTTGGTGGAAATGGATAACAAGAAATCAAAGGAAAATGATGAGCAAAATGCGATTACCAGAAGTCTTATATCATCATTTGATGCAACGGGTATTGCACCATTCAACAGAAATCGCGTGCTGGACAAATTGCCAAGAGATAATGTAGAAGAAGGTGAAATACAAAATGCTCTTGTAAATTATTTGAAAGAGAAGAGATTTACGAACACACCCTCTAGACGTACAAACAAGCGCACAAGATTA
>NW_022170249.1:70421549-70439819 GCF_008802855.1 Photinus pyralis
GTGAGTCCGAAAGAGCATATAAGTGAGTTATTTTCAAACGAGATTGATAGCAATTACGAACGTAACTAAAGAGTTTTGCTAAAAGATGCGCAGCGCAAAGTTCTAAGCGGGGAATCGATACAAATTTGAGGGGTGAAACTTTACTCTTGGCGCATAGAAGATTAACTTGTACAACTCCATCGGAATTTACGATGCGTATATAAATAACCGCTCCAAAAGAAGTTTCACATGCGTCTGAAAATCCAATTAATCCAACACTATCATTCAACTTTGTGCCGATGTGACGAGGAATGCTAAACTGGGATAAACATGGTAACGTATTTTTAAATAGTATCCAACGATTTACAATTGTAGGTGGAGGCGTCTCATCCCAATCTAATTGAAGAATCCACAGCTCCTTGATAAGTAATTTTGCAAAAAGGGTCACTGGGGCGAGAAAACCTATTGGGTCGTAACAACGAGCAACCATTGATAAAATATTTCTCTTTGTGCATTTAGAATTTATTAACTGAAATGAAAAACAAAACGTATCTGTAATAGGTTGCCATTGCAGTCCTAAAACTTTTAAAAATTCTGTATCGAAATCGACTGTCTGCGTTGAGCAATGTTCTGTTGGAATTTCAGATAATAAGTCACGGGAATTGGTGGCCCACTTCGTTAACTGGAAACCACCTCTACGAAAAAACTCTACTAATTGGTGATAAACGGGTATAGCTAATTCAGCGGAATCAATATTGGATACCAAGTCATCCACGTACATGTCTCGCTGGACAATCTCCGCAGCGATAGGCAGCGATTCCTTTTCATCATGAATTAGTTGTCGAATACATCTAAGAGCTAAAAATGGGGAAGATTTAATTCCAAAAGTAACCGTGTTTAGTTGGTAAACGTCTATGGGTGAATTTGGGGAAAATCGCCATAATATTTTTTGAAAATTTCTATCAGATTCTTGTACCATAATTTGCCTATACATCTGTTTCAAATCTGCTGTAAAAGCTACATGAAATAAACGAAAATTTAAAAGGGTTGTCAGTATATCCGATTGTAATTTTTCTCCAGTATATAACAAATCATTAAGAGAATAATTGCTTTCTGTTTTACAACTAGCATCGAATACTATCCTAATGGGTGTACTAGTAGAGCAAGATTTCAGTACCGCGTGATGAGGAATAAAGTAGTTACTATCGCCATTGCTATGAGAAACTTTTGACATGTGGCCTTGCGCTATATAGTCTCGTATAATGTCCGAATATTTATTTCTAAACTCTTCATTCCTTATCATTTTATTTTCTAATGTGAGGAATCTGCGAAGCGCAGTTGCACGTGACTCGCCCAAATTACTACTGTTATATTTAAAAGGTAATGCCACTGTGAATCGACCATTACTATCACGGCTATAAGTAGATTGATAAATATTTTCGCAAGCTAAATCATCGGGTTTAGCCACCGATATCGTTGGAATATCTTCAAATTCCCAAAACCGTTCAACTAAATTATCAAGGGAATGTTCAACTACAGCACAAAAATTAGACGGCGATAATGCTGGGGCGGTGACTGGGGCAGTGCCCATCACAACAAATCCAAGAGTGGTTCCGACGGCAATGGGTAAATTAGGTGGACCTATAATTCGGGTGTCTGTCAACAAATAAGGAAATAGTCCTGCTCCAATTATTCCGTCAACTTTGGCGGGTATGTGAAGCTTATCGTCCGCTAATGGTAATGACTTTAAATATCCTAAACAATCAATATTAATCTCCGAATTTGGCAACGTGTTAGCAATATTATCTACAATGAATACCTCCAATGAATAACGTTTTGTTGCATCAAACCTAGATCCAATTACCACTTGTGCTAAACCAATGATGTTGCTATTTACAGATCCTATGCCACGTACTAATCCAATATATTTAGACATTTTTAATTTTAGTTTGCGACACATTTCTAAGGTCAAAAAATTCCCTTGGCTGCAACTATCTATAAGAACACGTACCTCCCTATAAGCATCATCTCCGTTAAAAACGTAAACCTTTGCGGTGGCTAACACAATGGCTTGTGGAAGAGGCCTATTGTCTGCAATACAATAATTTAAAGTGGTACTAATACTAGTGTTCGCTTCGGCAGGATTATGATTCTCGACGGGTTTGCCTGCCGTTTTTTCCAGTACAGAATCGGATACATTCTTACCAGGAGACCTAAAATGCAGCAAAGTATGGTGTCGTGATCTGCACACTTTACAAGATTGCGTACTTTTACAATTTGCGATCTTATGAAATGCCAAACAATTCAGGCATAAGTTGTTAGTTTTGGTTAATTGATAACGCTCTTGCGGACTAACTTCTAAAAAGGTGGGACACATGCAAGCTACATGTGCAGCAGATTTACAAATTCCACATTTTACAGTGGTGTTGTCTTGAACTACGAACGAATGAGGCGCTTTTGCTTTATTGATACTACTACAATCTCGACTAGAAGCATGTTTAAAACTAGCAGCCATGGAAGGTATTTTTGAAGGAGCATTAGTACGGGCGCATATCTTTGCTTGTTCTTTAACGAATGTTACAATATCGTCGTACGACGGAATTTCAGATTTTCGGCGAGTATTTTCAAATAACCTTTGCGTGTCTGGATTTAATTTTGAAAAGGCGAGATAAGACAAAAGGTAATCAGCCAAGTCCTCAATTTCTAATTTGCGCAATGCCGTTACTGCTGAATGAAAAGTTTCTATAAACAAGTTCAGCGACGCGAAAGTTTCTCCTTGAGCCTGTTTAAAATTAAGTAACTG
Source organism: Photinus pyralis (assembly GCF_008802855.1). Classification (NCBI taxonomy): domain Eukaryota; kingdom Metazoa; phylum Arthropoda; class Insecta; order Coleoptera; family Lampyridae; genus Photinus; species Photinus pyralis. Next base: position 70,424,332 of record NW_022170249.1, read on the forward strand.
CTCTATGTATGAATTTGCGATTAAACGTTTATCATCAAACTTATCGACCAATGCCTTAAGAATAATTCGATAGTTATCGCCAATAGGGGGAATACCTGAACACACTGACAGCGCACTGCCGCTCAAGCACCCAACCAAATAATTGACACGATCGACATCGGTTAAATCTCTATTGTTATGAATCATATTGTTGTAAATTTCTATGAACAAAGGCCAATCTTTAATATTACCATTAAATTTCGGCAGAGGCAACTCTGGTAACTTCCGAATTGTTTTTGCTGTGACTAGATCACGTTGTGGTTCTGATCCTGTAGCGTAAGGCGATGCAGTAGCAGGGGGAATTGCACGTTTCGCGACCGATTCTATGTGACAAATTAATTGGTCAAATGTTTCTAATACTTGGTAATTAGGGACGTGATCTTCGCTAATTTGATATTCAAGTTTATTGATTTCATCTAAGGTGTCTAAAAATTTTGTTTTTGTATCTGCCAAGGTTTCGTATCTAACCCGAAAATTATTCAATTTTTCTGAAGAAGATATATCGCGACTATTCTCATACAATCTCTGCAACCTTTGAAAATATTGCTCCTTTTTTGCAACTAAAATTCTAAGTTGTTGCGCTTTCGATGCCATTGAAACTATTGAAATACTACTATACAAATGAAAACCAAAACCAAAGGAAAGGCAACAAATGTGCTCTGTGTAATATCTATTTCGCGATAAACGAATCTGCGCTCGATAGGACCAACAAATGTTTTATAATGAAATGGACTGTATTCCAAAAATTTTGCACTTACCCTTTAGATTTAAATTCTCCGCACAAGGGATAAGGACAAGTGACAAGGTTACGGCTTGGAAAGGGTAAATGCAAGGATGAATTTTTCACAAAACTATTAGTTCGTTGATCGTCCTTTATTTATTGCACAGAGCGAATTTTAATTGCTTTTAGTAATTGTATCAGTAACCGAAATCAACTAACTCTCGCGACGGACTTAATGCGAATGTCCAGTTGAGTTATCTACTCGACCCTGGCAGATTAGAATGGTATGGGAAAATCCGGAAAATAAATGCCGTTATTGAATTATGCTTTTAAAACCAAACAGATTTTATAGTAAGAAATTCATTTGATCAATAATGTGAATCTGAATAAAAGGCAACACTGGTAATGAGAAAGTTCAATTTAGTGATGCAGGCTGTTTAATGTCGATCGTTCTTGTAGTGGACTTTTCTTTGTGGTTGAAGGAATAGTAAAAAGCACTCTTGTTAACAACAAGTATTTATTTATCTACTACAGAATACTGACTTCAACCAACTACTTAATACTACTGAATAACAACAACTTAGGGTTGCAACCGGTTATGAACGCCTTAACTACTCCCTTCACTAATCATGGTCGTAACATAATTGTCTAATTAATTTTCAATCCGGCTCGAAGGACCATGTTTGATGTCCACGTATTGGACTATCAATATTTTAGACAATTTTAGCTTGACGCTTCTAGATTTTCAATATGAAATAAGAACCTGTCATTTCAACGACAAAAGCAACTTCCTCCAATCCTAATGGTATCAACTACTCCTAACACACTAAAAGCGCATTCAGTCAGTTACTCAAGTTAAGAGTACCTTCAACGAAACAACGTTACACAGTTAAAAGGCTACCGTGTGGTGCTCTATAGATACTTGACAGCTAGCAAATTTTTACTTATCCGTGGCTTTCCCGGTACAGTTTCACTTTGTTACAGTTTTTTTTTGTAAACTGCTGTTAACAAATGTAGAACCGCATACATTTATTTAAAAGAGTGTTGAATTATAAAAGTTTAATTTGCTATTATAGACCGCTAGATAGCATTTATGTTCAGTTTTTGATGTCTTTAGATTAGAGCGCAGGTATACAATGTAAATAGATAATAATAGATTTGACTTTGGTTGTTGATCGTTAGACGTTCTGTTTGTGTTTGAATTTCTCAGTTAATATCGCTACAAATTACACGCTCCGCTACCGCTACGAAACAAAGAGTTTTCCAAAGTAAAATAAATGTTTTTGTTTACAGATGTATAAACAAAGACATTAAATATCTTTCGTATTCCCTTCTGCAAAAGTGATGTTACTGACAAATTACATTCTCTTTACCTTAATGTAGCAACTTGTCACACGTTGCTTAAAAAAACATTAGATATACAAAAAGTGGATATTAATGCCGTACGACTGATTTTTACAAAATTAATGTTAAGAAATATTATTTTACGTAAAGGAAGCTACTTCAACAAAGGAATTTCGCAGTGAAGTAATAAATTCGCGCGAATATACATTATTCCCGTAGACAGCTGTGTCAGACATTCTTCATTAAAGTAACATTCAGACGTAGGGGCTCTATGGAATAGTATAGAAAATAATCCTTGCAAAAAAGCTCGACTAAAGGTAATAAGGATAATTTAGGGAGCTGTCATGTCAGATACGTAAAAATGCATCTATAATTCACTCATTTCAGGCTTACTTTTTCTAAAAATGACACATTCTGTGTAGTGTATCGCGTTTATGGCGGAGTTAAAGCTGAACTCTGCTTGTGTAAATGTTGTAGCAAGGAATAATGAATCCCTTCAGAACGAAAAAGTGTCGGAAACTGCTTTGTGTTCAGAAGTTTTTCCAATTGATGTATAGAATATCTTAATCTAAAAGTTCGAGAATTTCATATTTTACTTTACACGAAGAGAGTTCGTTGCATTATTTTTCCATACCGACAATGTACGCCCTACGCGAACCAATGCGGAAATGTGAAAACTTTTTTAATAATGTGAGAACTCCGGGAATAATTAACGTCTTCCGCAGTAATATCTTTTAATTCGAATAAGATTTTCAAAAAAGCATTAGAATATACTTAAAACGTTTCCCTTGGCAAGTGGGTCAATTTGAGGATTACTTATAAAGGCGCAGTGCTTCCGCAAATTCGGTTCAAAAATACGTGAATTTAAATGCAGAAATTTGCGAGAAAACTTAAATATTGAAGCGCTTAAATATCAAAATAAAGCTTCTTTTCCTCATTACGGATGTTCGCGCTCAATTAAACTTTAGCCTCAAAATGTTAATTAAAGCTATAAAATTTATACTGGAGTGCGAAAACAGGAACCCCCTTTCGTGATAATCTCTCATTTACTTAATTCTAAGTGAGTTGTTGGTGCAACTCGGCACAGTATTTTGGTATCTTCATTTATATATTCTTACCTTTTATTTTCTTGTCGAGTGCAATATTTTATTTGGATTGGCATGTTTTCCGTTTATTTTTCATATTTTACCAAACAAATAAATCGTGTCGTAGTGGGTGTTTACACAAAATGATTACTGTCACTTTAAGATGAGACTTCCATTTTATTTACATGCTTTGTAAAAGTAAATATACACGGTGTTCAGAAAGAGTAGGAGATTATGATAATTGAATAAAACAAAAAATCGTCCCCTTCAGGAGAAAATCGCTTAACTCCTTATGGCTAAATTTTACAGGAGAAGCAAAAAATTCTATCAAAACGAAATTTTGGAACATTTAACGTACTAAATATTTTATTTTGGCACTATAAATGAAATTTTATCAGACAAGATAAATTTTAAATATTCTAAGAAATTAATGCATGGCGGGAGTTACGCATTTTTCTGATCGTTGGTAACATGGACACCATATTCCAAAATACCGGTTAACTTTATTGAAAGTTGTGGCATTAATTTAAATACATTTATATTAACAACAAATTTGAATTTATCAATATATTTTCAAGAAACAAATCAGACATACTTTAATACGAGTATCTAAAATAAGTAATCTTATTGGTAGGGAAGGTGATCATATAATTCGTGAAAATCTTGTAATAAACTCTTCTTTAAAATTTGAAGGTGTTCATACTTGTCTTTCTTTAGTTTTCGTCTTTCTGAATACATGTTGTCTAAACCTTCCATTGTCCGAGGTTCCGCCAATGTAAGTCTTTGACTTAGTGCTCCCCAGGGATCAGTGTGTCTTAACTTAAATAAAATTTTCCCGGTGCTCTCATATTTAAAAGCCCGAATTTTTGTAACTGTATCTCTTCCAGGTCGAATTGATTTATAATATTTGAGATTATCAAAGTATGCGTAAGGTATTGCACCTCATATGGTTTTGGTTTCGATCTAGCGAGTCTGCAAACATGAACATTATCCGCTGGGACATTTATTTTTCTATTTCTAATTTTCTTTTCGATGCAGGAATGCATAGAATCAACTTCCATCTGTGTAGGGCCCTTTTCAAGAAACTTTTGAATGATAATATTATGGAGCATACAAACGTTAACAAACGCGTTTGCTAGAATGGAGTTCCTGTTTTGTGCAGTGCGTTCATCGCTGTAAAATATTACTTCTTTATTATCTCCTGGTAAAGACGGGATTATTTTGTTTTCCAAAAATTGGACCGAAATTGATGCGAACTCGTTTGATGTTAGGACACCTTCCACTTCGTGCCAAAGAAAACAGTAACCTTCCTGTGTTTTTAAATTGAAGAGTGTAAAATTGTGCATCACTACTCACTAGTTTGGTTTTACATCGCGCTTACAGTTGATTTTGGACACAGAAGTACGGCCTGTAAGTCCATTGTAAAAACTGCCGAAGTTGAAGCAGATTGTTTGTCCTTTTCTTTTTCTTCCCGAGCTTCTTTTTTCATAGCCTGGTGTAAGTTATACTCTTCTTCGCTAAGATTTTTGGTGTCATATGCTACGAAGATGTCGCATAAATCTTTTTTAGGGATGTACAGAGATAAATTTTGTTTACTGAACTCTTTGAAAAAAACAGTCTAGACACAGGTGAAATCTCATTATCAGCGCAAAAACTGTTTTTATAAAACTTATACAATTCATTGATTGAGGACCATGTTGGCTCCAGTTACAATTTGCTAGTGGAAGCTCGATAATAATGTGACCATTTTAGGGAGTAAATCGAAAAATTCTTTTAATTTATTATTTAAACCTTCATACATCCTAACTTCTTTTCTTTTATCTTTAGACTTACGTTCTGCTTCTTATAATTTGTCTACTTTTACCCAATTTAAAACTGTAGATTCTTTCATGGCTAACGTGCAGACTCTAATTTACGCATTATTTATTTTTAAGTGATATTTAAACGAAAGGTTTCTCTTACTGGTTTCTCCAGTGCCTCTTCTTATTTGTACCATTTGAACTTTGACTAAATTTTGAATATAAATTTTTCTTTCATTCCAGTTCATATGCTTCCAAAACCGTTTAAAAAGTTTTTCTCAATCTTCCCCGCTCACTTTGTCACATTCAATTTTTTTGGAATTATTTTAAATTTTACAAAGGTATGGGTTTGCAAGTCTTTTTTCATCTCTAGGAATGTTATAATCCCATTTTCCTTCAGAGTTTTTTTTCCTTGAGTATTGCAGTCCTTTCTCTCTGTTTTCTTTATTTTTGATTTTAGACCATGCAGAGATATCAACATTGCCACTGTTGGCTCTTTTTCTTAGTGGTAAAATATTTTCAAGCTGTTCTCCAAAATTACTATTAGACACAGAGTACTATATACTTACTTATTCAATCGTTTCTTCACTTCTAAAGCCGGGGATCCACCAAACGCGCAAAACGTTTGCAAACGTTCGCAAACCTTTGCAACTGTTTGCGAACGTATGTATTCCTCCGGTGGAGCCAGACTGGCGCGCACGTTCGTGCGCGTAGTTGTTCCGGGAGATGTCGGTAGATCAAAAGGAATTCGTTGCGAATGCGCGTGTAGTGGAGTCAGATGTTTTAGTTCGCAAGCAGCAACGTTTGTCCTTTTAGTTAGTTTTCATCTATTTGTGCGATAAAATGGAGTGGGAGCAAGAAAAATGTTTACAATTAATTGCCGCGTATGGCTTGTATCCTGAATTGTGGCAAGCGACTCACAAGTACTATTATAATAAATTAAAAAAGAATGATGCATGGTGTGAAATAGCGAAACAACTAGAGCAGCGGTTCTCAAACTATGGTACGCGTACCACTAGTGGTACGCGAAGCTTCTCAAAGTGGTACGCAAGCAGCCATGACTATAATAGAGCCATTGATGGAGCATTAACAATAAAACATTTTCAAATTTCTCGCGCAGCCGCGACCTTGTTCGAATCTCGCGCGAATACTAGCGAACACTGCCGCGAGTTTTCCTTTAGTTTAGGCCCCCACCCAGTTCACTGGCCACAGAGCTTCAGTTGACTCCGTATTGCGTGGGAAGCTAGTGCGGTTCGTTGCTCATGCAAGAAACTTTGACTTGATTTATTTGGTTTATTTTCGAGTAAAATTCTATAAAGTCAACATGGATAAGTGGCTTAATATTGCAACATCAAGCAAAAGAAGTTGTGCTCGAAATCCTATACCATCGACCTCTACTTCAGAGTCAGATTGTGCGGTGATCCAAGACGATAAAGTCCCTACCAAGATACGAAAACTTGTAAGAAAATATGATCCTGAGTACATTAATATTGGATTTACAGTGACAGATGTAAATAATGAGCCGCGACCACAATGCGTGATCTGCTTTGAAATTTTATCGAACCAAAGCATGAAACCCTCATTACTAAATCGTCACCTTACCACGAAACATAATGCGTTAGTAAACAAACCCAAGGATTTTTTCATTCGAAAATTATCCGAAATGAAAGGCACTAAGAACATCATGTCTTCGTTTACTGGCAGTACAGAAAAATCTGTGGAGGCATCTTTCTTAGTTAGTTTAAGAATAGCAAAATCTGGAAAAGCTCATACAATTGGCGAAGAGCTGGTGTTGCCTGCAGCAAAAGATATGGTTACTTGTATGTTGGGTGAGAAGTCAGCTAAAAAGCTAGATATGATATCGCTATCTAACGATACCGTTCGCCGCAGGATTGAAACTATGGCATTAAATGTTAAAAATCAATTAATAGATCGTGTGAAGCGTAGTGAATTTTTTGCGATACAACTCGATGAAAGCACAGATGTAACAAACTATGCTCAACTTATGGTGTACGTGCGGTATATACATGCAAATACAATTAAGGAAGATTATTTATTCTGTGAGGCGCTACCAACTCGAACTACAGCGGATGAAATATTTAAGAAGCTGAGTGAATTCTTTGCTGAAAATGGACTGGACTGGATGAATTGTGTTGGTTTCTGTTCTGATGGTGCTCGAGCTATGACGGGAAAATTTGGAGGCGTTGCCACAAAAGTAAAATCTGTTGCAGACAGTTGTACTTTCATGCATTGCAACATCCACAGACAAGCCTTAGCAGTAAAATGTATGCCTGAACAATTTAAACATGTTCTCCAGGAAACCATCAAAGTGGTAAATTTTATTAAATCGCGAGCTCTAAACTCTCGTTTATTTTCCAAACTGTGTTCTGAAATGGGCAGTGACCATATTCAGTTGTTGCTACACACGGAGGTCAGGTGGCTTTCGCGAGGAAAAATGCTGAGCAGGTTATTTGAGCTACGTTCTGAGGTGCAGTTGTTCTTGATGGAGACTGATTTTGAATTGCGTGATCGGCTGACTGATGAGCTCTGGATTACAACATTAGCCTACTTATCAGATATTTTTAATCGCATCAACGACTTAAATCTCAGTTTGCAAGGCAAAACAACAAATAGATTTTCAGTAAATGACAAAATAAAAGCATTTATCAAGAAATTTCAAATGATAAACAATATCATTTCGAATAACCACTTGGAGTCTTTTTCTACTTTGGAAAATTTTGTGGCAGAAAATAGCCTTACAGTAAGTGACGATTTCATCGAGGACATAAAAAAGCATTGCCAAATGCTTATTGAAACCTTTGAAGAATATTTTAAAGAAGATTACTCTGAATTCTTGAGGATAAGAAACCCATTCACTTTGGATGTGAATAATGTTCCTGAAAACCTAACTATTAGCGAAAAAGAGTGTTTGATAGAACTATCTTGCGATGAGGGTTTGAGAGCTGAATTTACTAAACTACAGTTGTGTGAATTTTGGCTAAAAGTTAAAAATGAATATCCACCGCTGTCCAGAAGAGCATTATTATTTTTGATTCCATTTACTACAACCTACCTTGTGAGAGCGGATTTTCTGCTATGTTACTTCTAAAAAACAAATGCAGAAATAAGCTTAACATAGACCCAAATTTGCGTTTGAAATTAAGTACTACTCAACCCAACATTTCCGCACTTGTATCGAGCATGCAGCACCATTGTTCGCATTAACTACTTACTAATAAACAATATTTTTTAAACAATTGTATTTTGTAATACTTTACCTGGTGAAATTAACCGTTTTTAAAGTTTTATTAGAATTTTTAACAGTTCAGTGGTACGCGACTAATCCACAATACATTTAGTGGTACGCAAAAAAATACTTGGAGAACCGCTGAACTAGAGAGTAATGTAGAAATTATTAAGGCAAAACTAAACTCTCTTCTGGCGTCATTTCGGCGAGAAAAAGCTAGACAGGAGAGTACTACGGGGACTGGAAAAGGTAATGTTCTTTACCATTTATTAATGCGATGGTAAAAACATATTTTTTCAGGGCGAAATGAGATTTATAGGAGTAAGTGGTTTGGATTCGAACCAATTTTTAATGGACAAGAGTAAATGCAGGAAGTCCCTAAACACCTCTCAAAATAAAAGTAAAATTGTGGAGGGCACACCTGCGGAGGAAACGGAGGTAGAAACCATTTTTTTTTATAAATATGTTTTTATTGTACTGCAAACGCATTGGGAATGTCGTTTCCGGCTGTCTACCGCTATATTATTTTTGAAAACTTTTACCACTTTTTATTAACAAAAATATTAACAAACTCAAGCGTATTCATTTTGCTACGGAACGGATCCAGTCGTGGAAAAAAATCTAGAAAATTCGTTTCTAATTTCCTGGGCATGACGTGATGGCCTTCTTGGCACTTTTCTCAAAGGAGCTAAAGAGGTCATTTCACTGTCACTCCTCCATTTTCCAAATATCATCTGGCCGTTGACTTCTGTGTCTAACCAGTTCTCCGGACAATATAGCTGTTTAGATGTGTTACTGTTCCGCAAGAAGTTATGCAAATAAATGCAAGCTATTACAACTAATTGTGCTCTTTCGGCTGTTAAAAGTAGTGGCTTCCGTAAAACTCTAAAAACACTCGAACAAATACCAAACGCATTCTCTACCACTCTTCGAGCCCGGCTTAAACGATAATTGAATATCCTTTCTTTAGAACCCTTTTCGTAGAACCCTGAATAAGGTTTCATCAAATTCTCACTTAAAGCAAAAGCTTCATCTCCCAAAATTACAAATGGTAATTGCGTTTTATCATTTGATAGTGTTTTTGGAGGTGGTAAATTTAATTCCCCGTTGCACAGATCTTCATAAAGTTTAGTATTCTTAAAGACGCCCCCGTCAGAGATCCTACCTTGACATCCAACATCCGCAAACATGAACTTGTAGTTCGCATCCACCATTGCGAATAAGACGATGCTAAAGAAGGATTTATAATTGTAGTAATCACTACCGCTAGCCGCAGGACATTGCATAAGCACATGCTTCCCGTCGATGGCTCCAATTGCATGTGGAAAGTTCCATTGTTCTTCGAATTCTGTAGCCACTTGGAACCATTCCTCCTGAGTTTGTGGCATCTGAAAATCATTAAAAAGATGATACTTAGTTATCTTTTTTTAGGATGAAAATTTTGATAATGACTCAATTGACCACAACGATCAGGACACTACTCTACAGGAAACAATAGATGATACGCTCACGGAAGATTTTGAGTTACAACAAACACAACGTACGAATGTTGGACATGAATCAAATATGGTACACGACAAGAATGTACGTCGGCAGGTTGTTGTAAATGAACAGAATGCTGCACGTCAACCCAATGTTGTACCTGACAGAAATATTGCACGTCAACCGAAAAGAAAGAAAGCCGAACCAGAAACTAAATCTGATCCTCGAATCGATGCCGCCTTAAATATAATACAAGGAATAAATCAACGTGATGCTTCTGACATATATGGCGAGCATGTCGCTATGAAAATGAAAAGTTACAACCATAGAACCCAGGCAATAGTACAGCATTTAATCAATGACATCTTATTTAATGCAGATATGGGGGTATATAATCACGAGAGTAATACAAGAAATATAAATGTTCAGCCCTCCCGTCTTCAACCCTTGGTCTCGCCACATGCATTTGCAACTGAATCTTCATCTTCACATACAAGTGCATCTACATCAAGAACATCCACACCACTGCCGGGATTTATATCAAGTTGCTCTCGTACAACAACATGCGTCGACACACAAAATGATATGCTACATCCTACTCCTACATCAATAATAACAGATTATGTTTCCAACTATGACCCATCCACACATTATCAATTATGATTTTTATACACATATTTGTACTTTTTTTACTTAACTGCTTACATGCATTAATAGCACTTAAATAAAATAAACAGTTTAAGTTAATCAGTGTGCTCACCTTTACGTAGTCGTCCAACGCTTCTATTACTGCTCCGCACACTTCTGGGATAATTCTGGAAATAAGTTGTCTTGAAACTCCAAAAAGGTACATCAAACTGCGATAGGAATCCCCAGTTGCCAAGAATTGAAGCGTTATGGCCAGCCTAACTTCCACAGGTATCGAACTTCTGTAATTTGTGTCTTTTTTACGTACACGTTCATCAACGAGTGAAGCTAAGGCATCAAAATCCTCGGGAGACATACGGCAAAAGTTATTAAATAACTCACTTCCATCATCCTGTCGTAGATCAATTAGCAGTTAGTTAGTTTTGCATCTCTCGATTTCAAAAAACGAGACACCCAAACTTTATGTTTTCTTTTTCTTTTCGTCTTTTCCTCTTCCACTAACACCGACATAATGAGTAGTGACGCGGAAGCACATGCAACTACTTGTCTTGTTGCTGCCATTTTATTTAAGTCACAAATTCGCGCAAATCTACGGATCGACGACAAACTGTTTGCAAACGAGCAATTCGTCTGAGTTTGCTTTGTGGAGACAGGGGATGAAAACAATTGATTGCAAACGTTCGCAATCGTTCGCGAACGTTTGTGAACAATGCTTTTTTGGTGGAGTCGCACCTTAACAGATCGCGGGCGACCTGTATTTTGAATTTGTACGGTTGAACCGGTATTTTCAAACATCTGAATCAGGGTGTTTACAGTTTAAGAAATGTAAAATCAGCACCAGTTTGTCGCGTGTAATGTTGGTTGCCTACATGCATCTATTCCATACCGTGATACTAGTATCGGCTTTGTAGCTCGGTAGTTGGAGCGTTGGGCTGCAAAACCGATGGTCGGGTGTTCGAATCTGGGTTTAGGTAAGAATTTTCATCTGTGCAGAGATAGGAATTTCCCTAGATCAGTTTCGAGCATTCTGCCAGCTAGTCCGAACTTAAGACCTTCTGCGGGGGCACCTCTAAAAAGCATTATGCTGGTCACTCTCAGGGATGGCCAATTTTGCCCGAGCCGGTTAAAACCCCACGGTTTTAACCGGTTTCAACTGAAGGGAAAGCCCAGGTAAAACCCAGGTGGTTACAACAGAACTCAAATACCCACATTAAAGCCCAGCTCCGTTGAAAAAGATGCAGCAGAAAACCGAAAATTCAATTTTGAAGTCTGGCATCGGGTGGCTAAAAATAAAAGACACATAACACTGGCTTAGACTGGCTAGGCAGAAATTGGATTTATTGGGAATAAGAAAAGAATTAATTTGATTGTTTTTATTCAAATAAAGTATAACGGCAACGAAGAATAAATAAAGAACAAATATCATAGCTTTAAACTGCTTTTTAAATTCTGATTCCCAAATTCAAATAACTAAAGCTAAGTAATAAAGTAATAACAAATAAAATAATAATTTTTGTATTGTTCATGCCTATATCCCATAGTAATTGCGTTGCATCATCACTTTGTGATTGGGCGTAATCCTGTTGAGGGCCTAGAACAAGAGGGACAATAAACTGGCCAAGAATAAATAAATTAAATTGACCAGCTATTCATTCTGTCACTATGATGGACTACTTTAAACTAAGTCAAAGAATCAAAGTTAATTCGTTAAAAGAAATAATTACAAACAGTCCTAGAACGAAACGTAAACATCCTAAACCTATACCCAATACTGTACGTTAAGATCTAATTAGCATGAGATTAAAAGGAACGTTTGTTGTCTTAAGTTCTAATCGGAAAAGAACAGAAAATTGGAAAAGTAAGTGCTCTGTAAAATGATTTGCCGGTTCATATTTAACGAGCTTTCGCGAATCTTTTGTCAGGAAAACATTGCCTTGACTTCATGACCTAGTTCCATTGGATTAATATTTACACTAAATATGTGTGTACATTAAAATGTTACATTTACTGAAAATTGGTAATTGTGTAACTAAATTCGCTCCAACAAACATCTCGTAACCATAATGTTCAGTATGCTAAACGAATACATATTAAATTATGGTAATAGCGAAAACATTTATACGCACTTATTTGTTTTGGAACGCAATATAAATTCTTTCGATTACGAGATAACGTTTTTATCATCCTGCTATGTTTACAGAAAATCAGAATTTTTCAATTTTCATTTATTTCCATTATAAAATAATCTGATGGATACGCTAGCATTTCCGAATATACTCCCCATTTCATAATTTAACCAATATCGATTCCGTGAATGTTATTAGTTCAATTGTTCAAGTTTGTTGCTCAGCTTTGGTATGTGTTACCATGTGCAAACTATAAAAATAAAAGTTTGCCCGTAAATAAAAAAAAAATATTTATGCGAACATTTGGGTCTTAAGGTTTGGATTTAGAGAATATAGGCAACTGGTGATGCACATGTAATTCAATGGGGCGTGCATTGCCTCGGAACTTCATTCACCATTTCATAAGCAAGGGGTGTATATGATCGGAAAAATGTGCATTAGGTAGATAGATGTACAGAGCATAGTTTCCATACAATATAAACTGATATTTTGTCCATTAATATATGTTTAAAAAATCCAGAAAACATGCGTCAAAAGAGTTCATAGTTTAGGAATTAATTGCAAAAATTAGGGAGCATTTTAAGCAATACGGATGTATGGGATCGGTAGCGTGAATACTTATCTATATTTTGGCAATTTATGTGAAGCTCAAAAGTTTTCATAAAAAAAGTGGTGAATGAAGTTCTGAAAAATGAGCATGTAAACTGGAGAATTGGAAATAAACTACACAGCTGTGACTAATATCGCGGTCAACAGTGTAGCTTCTTTCTCACAGAGGGTGCCACCAAAGAGTTTTATGAAGTCAGTAAAAAATACGATAAAGATATGAAATAGGTAAGCGCTTTTATCTTGCGATGGAGTTGTTCTTACTTTTTAACTAGGCTAGTACTAGTACTGTGTAATGGGGATAATAAAAGACCAAAAATTTACGAGCAAAAAAAAACTAGCAGGCTATGTAAGTTGCCTATGCTAAATCATTTAGCGATTCTCTTTCAAGGTTGAACAGAGCGTGCGTGTAATAGAATTTGCTGACAGCAAGAAAAAGACCATTCACTGGTGTATTTTTATTTTGTCAACTACTTGCTTCGAAATTTATTTGGTTTCTCTTTCCTATTCATTGCAAAAGGTACCTCCTCTACCTATCGTTTTATGAAATAAATAATAGAAATGGGGATATGTAACATTCCTTTACAACAAATATCAAAATTTTACGTAATTTTTAGAACAAAGGGCTGTTGTATATTGTTGTTGATGTCTGGCAAGATGCGACCTTGTGTGGGTGTTTATTTGTAATGCGATTTATTTGACCGTCTTCCCTATTCTTTATCTTTGCTGATTGCAGATTAAAATACCATAATTTATAATCCATACCTTGTTGCAAATTAAATTTTTTGAACTTCAATAGTTCCATTGAATAAAGCTCTTTATTCAATGATAGTACCTATTACATATTAGCATTGAATAATAAATCTGATTTATTATTCAATGATATTAGTATTAGTTTAGTCAGTTTAGTGTAATGTGTAATAATTGACCTATACAGGGTGATTCAAATTCAAAGGCCACCATGGGGATCTCGGGAACTGTAAGAGATAGGTAGAGGTAGTTTACATTTGACAAAGTTACCCTTGATGGTAACATCATCTATTTTTAATAAGAAATAACATTAATTTGTAAAAACACAAGAAACTACTTACGTACGTTACTTAAGACAAAGGCAAAAAAGATATTTTACAAGCATTAAAAAAATTGATGTGTACATTTTTGAAATCAGAAAAAAATTCTCTATCAAATGACACAAAAAGTAAACATTACTTCCATAAGAAACAAAGTTGATGATAGTTAACCGGAGACGAAACGTCAAACTTCAAATGTACTAACAGATTTTATTTTTGCTTCATTTCATTTACCGATTCACCGTTTACCTAAAAAATTTGAACGCATTTTAATTTTTATGTTTTTCTCCAAATTTGCCGCCCTTACAATTTTGCCGCTGTGGGCAATTGCCCACGTTTGCCCCTTATATAAATACGGCACTGCCATGGTGGCCCTCGAATTTGAATCAGCCTGTATATTACTAATTTACAAAAGACCATCCCTCGAATGTAAGACATGGGGAACAAATGTATATTATTTAGGTATAAACGGCAAAAAAATTAAAAAAAAATTGTTATACCGTATGTCCCCGGATTGACTTTACAAGAAGAAAAACTTTTACTATACTTTTTGACAAAAATGCATTCTCCATAAAAGCTTTTGCTTGTTCTAATTCGAAATTTCCCTACCGTTTCAGAGAAAAATACAAAAAAAACGAAAATATGGTTGAACTTTTTCCAAGTCCTAAAAGTCAAAACGCGTCTCTACTGTAATAACATTTCGTTAGTTACAAAGTTCGTTACCTGTTATTTGAATAGGCACTAGGATCGTTATAAGTATAACAAACACACTTCATAATAACATTGAATAAAAACCTCTTTATTCAATGGTAACAATGAAAAAGAATTGAATTTCCAAAGGTGTTTTCTTTGAAATGTAGGCGGAATCAAGAGTTTTACTGAGGGCCCTTCCAAACAAAAAGCCCCTGTCGCCACTTGTGAACCAATTTTACGATCTTAATTTTGAAAGTCCCCCATGCCAATAATTACGCGATTTTTACTTCATACGTTACGTTACAAGCGGTTCATTATTCTCCTCAAGTTATGTGTCGTAGAGCGCTAATTATAATTTTGTTAACCTAGCAGTCTGTAAGGAGCCGTAAACGACCTTGCGTTTGTGTTTTGTATTTCCTTGTCTTGTGGTTATGCAAATCAAATTGCATTTTTTTTAAAGCTCCCTCTGTGTTGTTTGGGGCCCACTTAAAGAGAGTATAATGATTTAAATATTTGTATAGAAAACTGCTGTAGTTACGCTATTCATTATTAGGTACCAGCACATTCTAACGAAAAAAACTTTGTCCTTTACTATGGGTACTTCTCTTTTCAGGCAATCCCAGCCTTA
>NW_022170249.1:70439919-70440653 GCF_008802855.1 Photinus pyralis
TATGAACTATACAAATCATTCCAAACTAAACACAACGTGACAGAAAATGAAAAACCTCACAGTGGTGACAATGTAAATGAAACTACAGGAAAATTTGTGTGTTCGTGTTTGTGAAAACCTGAATTATAACACCGCCATGACCAATTCTGGTGATCTTATTCAGAATACAAATGAAGAAGAAAATTTCGATTTTTCTACCAATTTTGTTTCTAACACGTCTGCGTCCATTGAACGCAATTTTATTAATAGTCCAGTATTTCGGCTCTGAAATATTCACATGAGTGACCCAAGAGTACAACCAGATGTGTTATATATCATTTTAAAGAGCTCAATGGGCTCTATCATTTGTGAAAAATTCAACTTTTTCTGGTGGTACCGAACTTGGAAAATTTAAAAAAACCGCAAAATTTCGAGCGCGCGGAAAAATTACTAAAATTAAATCTTTGAACAAACTCAGACATATTTGGACCAAAACAAGGAACAAAACGGCCTCTGAACTACCACCAACAGATGAAGCATTTCTACAACATGTTCTAAGGTAAAGAGTAAATAGCTCATTCATCAATTTTGTTTTATTGAATTTATTTTAGAACTATATACCAAACAAAAATATGGCTACATAGTCATGAAAATCACCTACCGTTCCAGGATCCTGTCAATTTTGGATGGGTCGATACAACAGATTCATTGGAACCTGTGATGTCACTTCAGGAATGTGTGCCAAATGACATCCG
>NW_022170249.1:70440753-70476386 GCF_008802855.1 Photinus pyralis
TAATAGAAGATAGACCCGACAAAACAAACAGTTTACAAGAAAGTGAGCACGCTGAAATTACGTCCGAAAAAAAGCGAAAATCGTCAAAATAAAATAAACAAAGAAAGAAACAAAAGAAAATTAACTACTACAATCACAGATGAGAACGTCTTAATTGAAAAATTATCCAAACGCTTCGATGAAAAATCGCAGAATTCGCGCATTGATAATGAAGATGAAGATAAATTGTTTTTATTATCATTAGTAAGCGAATTCAAAAAAAATTAATGAGCAGTATAAATTAGATGCCAAGACAGAAATACTTAACGCAATGAAATACTTTAAAGGGATGACAAATCACACATATCCTTCGAGTTATGGTGACAGGGGATATTTATCACAATATTCATCGTTTAATGATTACCGAGGACAATGGGGTTATAATACAGGCCCCTCAACCTCTACATCAGTGCCTGGCTCCTCTAGATCAGCGTCTGGCCCCTCTACATCAGTGGCTGATGACCAAAATTCTCAATTTGAAGACCTTTCATCATCTTCAGTATTGTCCGATGATATCATTTCCAATATTTTTAATGAATAAAAATTTAAATAATTACTAGGTATATATTTTTCAAACCTCAATGTTACTGCTAGTCTTTCTTCTGGTTGGATACTTCTCCTCATAATTGTGTCTTCACGTTTAATTTTATATTTTAGTATATTATTCAATTCATCAAACGAAGAGATTGACATTCTAAAATAGTTGAAAAATTTTTCTTCATCACTTCTAAGTTCCATAAACAAATGATGGAATTGTCCATGTTGTTCTCTTAATTCCAAAATTGGATGAACCCAAAATTTTCTCTTTTGACGTCGCCGCCGTCGTCGTCTCCGCTTGAGCAGAAGCAGCAAAACCAGTGCTTCCTCGTCAGAATCCATTGACTCGAGTGTGGTAAATCAACTCCTCGAGCGGTTGGTAGCGTAGCTCGAGCAGCCAACAACCGACCGCTCGAGCAGTCGACGCCGACCGCTCGAGCGGTCCGTGTACGTCGCTCAGCCGCTAACTGCTCGAGCAGTCCGTGTACGGCCGCCCTAAGAACTAATTATTTACGTTTACAAATGAGTAACAAATAAAATATTGTACATTATACGCCAGGTAATAGTTTTTACTGGCTCTAGGAAATCTTAGTTTTATATGTAGGTAATTTGTAAACATGTAATTTAAGTTCTCTGTGTTAAATAATGTAATGTGATTATATCTAAATACACTTTAATTTAAGAACTGTGTATTCTTTATCGATATTTATGATTTAGATCGAATTGGGGAAATTATTTCATGAAGCTGGTCACCAGATGGCGCTACTCTGATTTTGATGTTTTAGTTCACAGTACACCCACCAGGGTCCGCCAAAATACCATACAAACATAGATATATAAATACACATACACATTTTTAACATTGCTGTTTCTATTCTGAGAAGGCCGTATTCTGTGGAACGTATTTTAGCAACCCCGCAAGTCGCCATTTGAAACGTCAAATACACACCCCATTTCTGCTGCCGTTTCGCACAATATTCATTGATACCCCATTTGCGATGGACGCTAGAAGTGATGGTGATAATAATTTCACATGTAAGCCTCCCGAAATATGAGAAATTGCTCAGGTATCCACAATAACTTTAGTGCCAGAAAAATGACAAAGGCAACATACACAAATGTATACACCATTTTTCCAAGAGTCGTACAGAAAGGTTAGTCTCATAGTTGCGTAGAATGGCTATTATTTACTTAGATAATTCCAACACTCCTGTGCCCGCTCGTGTAGGGAACTGCCCACGTGAATAATAGCCATCGCTCTACGCTCGTTGAAGCATGTTTTTTTTTTGCATTTTATTATTTCTGGGTTGCGACGTTTGCTGAGCGTAAGGCTACGGCTACATTAGCGACGTTTCAGAGCAGATCAGACTAGATAAGTGGCTACAGGTGTCCCTTCAGACAGCGGCGACAGACACGTTTCCCCAGACACATACGTGTACGTTCCGACGATCTGTACGAATCAAACGTGTTTGATATTTTCTCAGACTACGACCGTAAATTGACTTGTGAGACAATGGATAAATCACTTTTAATCGACCTCATGAGAAAAAATCCACCTCTTTGGGATCAACGGGATAAGAGATACCACAACAGGGATATAAAAAGTCTTTTATGGAAAGACATTGGAGAAAAAATGGGCGTTACAGGTATGTAAAGAGTAAATTATTTATTTAGTTGGAACATTTCATTAGAATTTAACATAAGGAATCAAAACTGCATGTTTAAACACTTTGGTTGAAAGGGAACTGATCCACGAGGTCCATTGAAATATCGGTTAAATTCTTCTCTTTGCTTTGCGTTATTATTAAATATTCTGCCCGTTCTTCTGGAGTTATTGATGACATTATTTTGGTTTCTTCAAGCCCTTGTCTCTCTACTGCAATACTAGAGCGGCCTTCAAAGTCCATGACCACATTATGCAACAAACAAATTGTTTTAGAAATTTTAATACCCTTTTCTACATCCGTTTCAATGGCCTTATTTAGCACATAAAATACCAAAAGCGCATTCGATACATCTCCTTTCACGAGACAGTCTGTAGTTAAATATTGTTTCCTGGTTTGTAAGTCGCCTTTTTGAATAAGGTTTCATTAAATATGTTTTTAAGGGATAGGCATCGTCACCCAACAAAACAAACGGCATATCGTCGGGTATCCCGTAAATGGGTGCAGGTGGAGGTAAAGTATTATTGTAGTTTTCCAAAAAAATCGTACAAATTAGAAATGTGAAAAGTTCCAACGTCGCTTTGCCTGCCATAGGAGCCTACGTCAATAAAAATAAATCGACAATCTGCATCTGCTACTCCTTGTAATACAATCTAATAAAAATGTTTGTAATTGTAATACATAGTTCCGGACTTTGGTGGACATTTTATTTCTATATGCTTTCCATCGACGCAACCTATACAATTGGGAAAATTCCATCTTGCGTTGAATTTTGATGAGATTTGTCTAAATCTGTCTTGATTAGGAACTCCCAAATGTGTAGCACGTAATTTAATCCAAAGCGCATCACATACTTCTTCAACAAGTTTTCCAATTGTATAATGATCAACACGGAAAGTGAATGCTAGCGAACGAAATGACATGCCAGTTGCAAAATACCTGAAAAATAAGATAAAACTAATAGTAACAGTGACCAGTTCAATATTATCATTGTATTTATAAACGTTTATAAATGCAATGATATTATTTATTAGTATCAACTTTTTATGAACGCTCCTTAAGAGCTTTGTTGTGTTTTAGCCGAACAAGTAAAAAAGCAGTGGGAACTTCTACGCGACACGTTTAGAAGAGAATTTAAAAAAGTCCACGTAACTCACTCAGGTCAAGAAGCAGGTGATGAACACATTGAAGCTGATTGTAAATGGCCTTATTTCAAACATATCCTGTTTCTGAAAGATGTTTTAATACCCAGAAAAAGTGCAACGAGTGTCCCACCTACCTCACCTTCACATGATTTTGCACCCGAGTCATCAAGAAACTCCGAATAGCGAAGTTGTTACAATAAATGAGGAAAATGTCCGGGATTCGGAAATAACAGATAAACTCTCTGAAAAACCTAAACGAAAACGAAACAGTTTCCAGGACGAGGTAATCAATATCGAAAATAAAAAAATAAAACAAATCCAAGAAGACGATGAAGATATGCATTTTTTTAAAAGCATACTTCCTCACATTCGCAAATTGTCAGATGTCCAAAAAATGAAAGTTAGAATGCAGTTTATGAATATTATCACCCAAGAACTTGAGACTATTAAACATGGAACCTACCAAAATGATAGGAATCTACAATAAACATCGACGTCCACTCCGGCAACCAGTAGCTGTTCTAACCGAATTCATTACATTTTTACTCCAAGCTGCGAAGAAAGACAAGATTCTCCTATAACTATAAATGGTGAAGCCCTGAATTTTTTAATAATAGCCTATAATATTTTTAAACAACTTATTTCTGAAAGATACGAAAAAGATTTTTTGTCATGCGATAACCAAAAATTATTATTAATATAGTTATTTGTTTCATTAGTACAAAAAATGTCGAGGAAGATAGTTGCTGGACGACGCGTTAGCGGAGTCCAGCAACCTTCCGAGTCCCGAAAACGCATTTTTTGTACGAATAAAACATAAAATTTTTTCTCCAACCCCCTTTACTTCAAATTATATTCCAATTTAGATTCAGTTACAGTTTCACTACTATAGTATAAGAACTTCTGCTTTCTTGTCCTCACGTGTCATGCCACTCTAGTTTTTAGGTTAACTTATAACCTATTCGTTTTTACCTCTTACTTCTCACCTCTCGCGACTTTGTAGGGAGCAAATCTTGAGGTAGCATGTTCTGCCGTTTCTATAATCTCTGACGGAGTGCAATCCATGTCGCTATCAGTTTCAGTCATTTTATTGTATACACAATTAATATTGTTATATTTTGTATTGAAATAAAAAACTTACCATACAGTTTTTTAATTAAAATTAATTGCAATTAACTTTTTCAAATTTTGAATTCAAAATGACAGATAATAGTGCAATGGGTCTGAAGTAGATGGCGTTACGCGCGACGGCGGGTTGTCTACGTATTAAAATTACGTTCACGGAATATGTAAATTACGTTACACATGGTTTAAATAAAAATAGCGAGCGTAAATCATTTTCAATACATGTACATACGTATAGGTAACATCATTATTTGCATTGAATCTGCAAAAATATTTGATTTGTATGTATAGAAATATCTTACAACCTGCAATGTAAAACGATGTCAATGTGACATATCTCCGTGATTGTAATTTTTTAATTGGCCAACTTTCAAGGTCAATTTCTTTTTGGTACTAGGACCAAAAGTATCCACTTTTTGTACAGTTGCCATGGTGAAAGCGATTAATCCGCAAAACGTCAATTTTAGGTACCGAACACTGTCACAAAATAGCGTCTTATTCAGGTGGTTGGAGAAAAAAAATATTTTTGAAGAATTTAGAAGTATATGATGAAATTTGCGACCAATGTCAGAATAGTTTTAAATACTACATTTCAAAAAGTTTGCAAACATTCGCCAACATCCTACTAAATAATTATTCAAAATGTAAGACTAGGACAACAAAAAATTGAAAAAACTGATGTCAGTCAGAGGCAGTTTTATATTAAATTAAGAGTTGATTGTTGGATTTTAAAATATGACTGTGTCTATATTCTTAAAATAAATTATTAATTTTATATTTGTAGTGTTTATTGAAATCTAATCTAGCGGCCTGGGCCAGTCCGGCTGTACTTTTTACTAAAACTGCTTAAGTTCGATAGAAAAAGATATTTTTTAAAACTTCCTTATTCAAAAGGTTATTTTTTTTTATTCATCGAATGAAGATGAAAGCCTACGATACTTACCAAGCCTCATAGACGGATAAGACAAATTTCCCATTTCACTTTCACACGAGTAGGTATAACTAAAATACTTTAGGTACTGCAAAATTCATATTAAGGAAGATATAAGATATACTCCATACTTTTGACTGATAATATCTTTAATTTGATAAGTAAATTTGAATCTCACAAACACAATTTGAAAATCGATTACTAACAATTATTTGAAACATAATTCCTTTGCGCGTTCACTTATTCTTGAAATCGCGCTATTTACTTCAGCTGCTGAAAAAAAGGAAACAAGAGACCATTTCTTAAAAATTCCTTCTGAAGAACATTTTTGTGTCCTTTGGCCACAATTCATTCGATATATGTGATACAATTATAGTAATAACAAAAAAGTTTCTCGCATGGTGAATTTTTCTCTGCGCGGATAATAAATGCGCGATTTTGTAGGGCCTGTTAAAACTATACTAATACCAGATAAGGCATTATATACGCATAATTGGAGGTGCATTTCATTCTAGTTTAAGACACCGAATGGATTATAATGATATAGTTCCTAGAAAAAGAAATATGATGATGTAAAGATAGAAAAACGCGGATTTACTAACATCGTTTTATCTTCAATACTTTAAACCTAAAAATTAATTATTTTTAGTGTTATTAAAAATTAACGAACACCATAATTTGATTGTGTGCACTATTTAGAAGCTCTCATTGAAATTTCGTGGCTCATTGTTGAACGAATCCGAAGTAAAAAAATAAATAGTGGAGCCGCGCACGGATTTTCCATAAGCCGTAATGTATTTCATATGACTCCTAACGTCACGTGACTTTTTCGAGCGCTCCGTAAGTAAGTATCGTAGGCCTCGGATGAACTCATCAAAACTCATGAGAAGTATGGCTCTTCTACTTCTGGAATAGCTAATTTTCGAAGACGTTTAGCCAAAATTAGTAGTATAGGTCAATGGGAAACATTTCTACATACAGCTGGTAATCATATACCTCTAAGAAAACGTGTAGGTGCGGCAATTAGGTAATATGCCAGTATATATCTACATATTTTTTCTTTCTAAACTGTAAAATACTTTTAGAGTTCAGCCAACTTCAATTGCCAGGCGAAGACCCCAAATTACAAGAGGTAGTAAACATTGCCTTCTGGTAGGCCATCCAGAAAAGGTTGCAAAAAAACGTCCTAGGAATTTTCAGTTAAATGTCAACCTTAACAGACCCAATGCTAAATCCCACGGACAAAATTATTAATAATAAATGAAATGTACTTATTGTTATAATTTAAATTTAAAAAAATGCCGTGAAAATTCCTCGTTGTCGTGTTAAAACAATGTCATCCCTACATAACGCGCGCGCTTAACCATTAATGTAATAATTAATAAGCACTTGTTATATTACCACCGAATATTAGGTAGGTATCCTTGAACATTTTCAAATTTAGAAAACGAATAATGTACATTTAATAACTTAAAAAAGTTGTTTCATGGATTGACTCTTGGTGAGCTGCGAAAAATCGCTTTTCAATATGCTGAATAGTATAAAGAACAACTTCAATAACATTCGCCAAGGAGCCGGCAAGGATTGGATGAAAGGATTTCTCCAACGAAATGTTTTGTAGTAGGCAGGTAAGAATAATAAGCCATATCCTTAATAGTTTATTATAATAGACATCAATCGTTTGATAATAAATTTGCTATTCGCATTCGTTTTTCTCATCCATTAGCTCTGATCTCTATCATTATTCGGTTCAAACTTTGCACAGTTGACTTATATGCCACAAGTAATAAGCCTATTGAAAATAGGTCAAATCTGTTGAGGTTATGTTATTCAAAACATTTTCAAGTTTAATTTACCATAGATTACCTACTATTGTATTACCATAGATCACTAGTACTAAAGTAACATGTAATGGCGGTGTCAGGTGGAAGTCCAATGTTTTGTGTTTTGTAGTAGACTCTTAATTTTGTTTTTACTTTACTTGTATGTGTAATAAAATCGTGATCAACTATTCTGTTTCAATAGGTTATGCGCCCAGCATCTTTGGAAACTGTGTTGTGAAAAATTCGCGTAATTTCTGATCACGTGTATCCGTAATAAGTGAAATAGGAACAAAAAATATCGAGTTGTTCGGTTATTACGGTACGGTTAAGGTATCATCTGCATCGCTAGCAAGAAATACGACGGGAGATGGACCTGAAAATACAAAAATGGAAAACCAAAATTTACAAGCAAAAGGGAAATTTACTTGTATTCATTGTTCGAGTAACTGCTACCGAGAAGGAGTGCCTTGTCAAGTACTATGGGGGGGAGATGGAAAATGCATTATGTGCGGTTCGGGCCATGAAAATATTAACATAGTATGTGACGTATGCTGGAAAATTATTGGGAAAGGGAATCGATATCATCAAAGGATATTACGAGTAGTTGATTCCGTAGTCACTTATTATCCAAACGCACCTGCTGAGCATAGAAGCGTTACGATGCATGCTGGGATGAATTCAAAGGATGCCGGTTTAGCGGGCGAAATTACTGCGATAACTAGTTCAGCTTCAGAAGGGTGTTTCGCTGGGATGAAAAAGAAGATTATGCCAGGTAAAAAGAGTGGGGAAAGCGGATGTACATTTTTATTTCGACTACTAGGTTGGGGCCTTGGTTTACTGTTTTTGGGAGTTTGTGGAAAAATCAGAGACGCTTTCCCGAAGACAGATTATACGACCAGCATATCTTAACGACTATGTGTTTGTTGCAGAAGGTTTACCTGATCTGTCGTTTACCTCCGCAATGAAGTCTAAAGATTCCAATGAGTGGGCACAAGCAATGAAAGAAGAATTAGAATCCTTAGAAGAAAATTGTACATGGACGCTAGTTGAACCTCCGAAAGGAAAGAAAATTATAGGAAATAGATGGGTTTTGAGGTTAAAGCAAGGGCCAGATGGATCGTCTGTACGTTACAAGGCACGATTAGTGGCAAAAGGCTACGTGCAAAAATATGGGATAGATTTTCATGAAACATTTAGTCCGGTGGCGCGCTTCGATACGGTACGAACTGTATTAAGTGTGGCTGCCTCGGAACAACTACATTTGGTGCAGTTTGATGTAAAGACAGCTTTTCTGTATGGTAGGCTTGCAGAAGAGGTATATATGAAGCAACCCGAGGGCTTCGATGACGATAGTGGTCGGGTGTGTAAACTTCATAAAAGCATATACGGGCTAAAACAATCGCCTCGCTGTTGGAATAAGCGATTAGTTGACTTTATGATTTATAAACAGTGTTTTAAACAGAGTGAGGCTGATCCCTGCGTGTTCATCAAAAGAACGTGTGAAACAAAACTTGTAGTTGCAATCTATGTGGACGATGGTTTAGTGGCCGGTAGCAGTAAAACTGAAATTGAAGGCTTTATAAAAAGTTTAAAGAGCGAGTTTAAACTAACAGTGAATGCTTTAAATTGCTTTCTAGGCATGCAATTCTTGCAATTAACTAATTGCGCTCTCTTTATAGGTCAACGAGCTTACACTGAACGTATCTTAGAGCGATTTGGAATGGAAAACTCACACGCTGTGGCAACACCTTGTGATATCAGTGCAGAGCATTCCGAACCTAATCCCGATTTGGATGCAACAGTTCCGTTTCGTGAGGCGGTAGGCAGTTTAATGTATCTGTCAATCGCTACAAGGCCTGACATCACTTACGCAGTTAGTGTGGTTTCCGAAGCTTTGGCAAAACCAAGAATGTCCGATTGGCGGGCTGTCAAGAGAATTTTCCGCTACCTAAAGGGGACCCTCGAGTATGGACTTCTGTACCAGCCAAACTATAATGTTGGAAAACTAGAAGCCTACAGCGATGCCGACTATGCCGGGGATGTACAAACTAGACGTTCTAGAACAGGCATGGTCTGTAAGTACGCAGGAGGAGCAATCACCTGGTTAAGCCGGAAACAGAGATGCGTGGTCTTATCAACGACCGAGGCCGAGTACATTGCTGCGAGCGAAGCTGCAAAAGAAATCGTCTGGTTAAAACTACTTCTTTCCGAAATTACGCAACTGCAAGCTGTTCCGTGTCTGCAAATTGACAATGCGAGCGCTATCAAACTAGCCAAAAATCCAGAGTTCCACAAACGCTCCAAACACGTGGACATCAAATTTCACTTTATCCGTGAAAAATACAACGATGGTGTAATCACTGTGAGCCATGTAGATGGAATTAACCAAATTGCTGACATACAAACGAAGCCACTTCCGCGTGTTCGATTTGAGAAAATTAGAAACATGATGGGATTACTTCCTTGCAAGGCAACTAGTTTTGTGAATAATGAGTGATCAGTGACGATATGTTTTGAGAGGAAGTGTTGAGGTTATGTTATTCAAAACATTTTCAAGTTTAATTTACCATAGATTACCTACTATTGTATTACCATAGATCACTAGTACTAAAGTAACATGTAATCAGTGTTGTAATAGGTACTTTTATTTCAGTATCTAGGTACAGTTACAGGTACTTGAACAAATAAATACTTAGGTACAGGTATAGGTACATATTTGTCACAGTACCTAGGTACAGGTACAGTTACAGTGTAAAAGTACCTAAAAACTGTAAGTAGGTACTTTAAAAAGTACATTGAAAAAATGAACGCTGTTAAAGAACTTTAATGTCTATTCTAATTTCACAAAAAAGTAATACCTACATACAAATGTACTCATACCTTACAGATTAATTGTGATTTGTGATATTACTGCAATAGGTCTGTTTGGTGACGTAAGAGAAGAAGAATTTCAAACATTTCATCGGAAAGACGGTTTCTTTTAGGAGTCAGAATTTGTCCTGCCGTACTAAATAGCCTTTCAACTGGTGCAGATGAAGGCAAAATAGTATTATAAATTTTGTATACTTTCATAACGAGGGGATAATTCAATAAAGATAGCTTATCCTTTGATTTGTCTTGAAAATATCTTAGGCATTCCATCTCAACGATACTTTTAAAAGCTGCGGATTCCACATATTCTTTCTCTGACAAATGCAAGCTTGACGTTGGACTAAGAGGACTTTTAAGAATATCGAAGAAATCATCATCTTCGCTGCCAGCAGAAGCAGCGCCACTTTCCTCTTCATAGGCTTTAGCAGTATCTCTTTTAGAGGCTTTTTCACATTCAGTAATGAACAAGGATTTGATAAGCTTAGTTGTGCTCTCAATAAGGTTCACATCTGATGTTGTTGAGGTTATCCACTTTAACTTAAATTTTGGTATCGAAACAGTGGCCAAAATATAGGGTTTTGAGGTACTGCTATTTAAATTCAAAACCATTTATCATTTATCTTTGAGATTTTGATTTTGTTAAATGTTAATGTACCTAAGGCTTGTAGGTATTTAGGTACCGTCAAAAATGTATCTAGGTACAGGTATAGGTACACTTTTTTTTTTGTACCTTTGCAGGTACTTAGGTACTAAATTAGTACCTTAGGTACAGTGCCTAGGTACTTGTACCTAGGTAAGTTACAACACTGCATGTAATGGCGGTGTCAGGTGGAAGTCCAATGTTTTGTGTTTTGTAGTAGACTCTTAATTTTGTTTTTACTTTACTTGTATGTGTAATAAAATCGTGATCAACTATTCTGTTTCAATAAAATCTAATGCCCCCGTAGGGTCACACCGAGGTGCTCTGCCGCTTTTTTAGATCCGCTTTAGGGGTTTATTTCTACAGCCTTGCTTATTGAATAACAGTTAGTGAATTTTAAAAGCCTAAACGTGCGTACCGTTTAAAATACCAAAATGGATTCTCGATACAAACACGATCCGCACCCAACAAATAATTTATGTCTCTTTTCAATCCTATTTTCCGGGGTGAAGGAAGACTTCCTGAGACTCGGAAAACAACATTCGTGCCGTGGTGCACACAATATTTTAATTATCCTATTTAATATGATCTAAGCATACGTGCATCATTTTAATTGTAAGTGTATAGGATAATTAAAATAATTCATATATATATATATATATATATATATATATATATATATGACACTTTTTGACATGCGGTAAGCAAAGCAAACGCCAAATATATATATATATATATATATATATATATATATATATATTTTTGGCGTTTGCTTACCGCATGTCAAAAAGTGTAATCTGTAATATTGTGAAGGAAACCTGTGAAGCCATTTGGAATGTTTTGCAACCAGAACATACACTTCAACACAACCTTCGACATCGAAGGCAAAAAAATCACGATAAAAGGGAACCCACCTCATCTTCTTCCTCTGGAATAGATACCATTCTATCCCCCCAATCAGAAGGGGAAACGGGTGACAATGTTGACGTCCACCTTGACGAGACAGTGGTACCCGAGGTGGTTACCCCTTTCCCAAACCACCCCACGTAGGAAAAAAGGTAATTAACTTTATAAGTACCTACATATTTTATAACTTTAAGGGGTGAGCACCACAAAAGGGGGTGAAATTGAAGCTGTGCTTGAATCAGTCAGGCAAATTGTGACTGCCATAGAAAAAAAGTAGCAGTCAGGTTCTAAACTAGAACCACACTTTTGTGGAATATGTAGATTCACGATTATGTGAAATGAGGACCTTGATGCAAAAAGGGGATGTCACCATTTTACCAAAATAGAGTTATATATCCCGTTTTAGTTTTTATGAAATTTGCAATCGTTTGGTGCAAGGATGGGACAATTTAATTTAAATATACTTTTGACTCATCCCATACCTCGTCTTTGACGCAAAAAGGGGATTCAGATAGATTTATCCCATTTTTGCGCCAATCTTTTCCCTCGTAACGATGAGAGCGCCAACAGATCGCTAAGATGCACAGTTTAACGGTGTTAGGTAGGTCTTTACTTAGTGATATAGTTGCTTTCGTACTGGTAGGTTGTTTCGGTTTTTTTCGTTCTCTCCTTGGCGTCTGAAGCATCTGACCCATTTCAGGACACGGGAAGTGAATATGAGTCGAGTTCAGAAAGTGACAGTTCAGTGAGTTCGAATGCAGGTGGTAATGCAGAAGTAGAAGCAGGCCCCAATATGTCTCTATTTTGAATTTTTCTGATCCTTCCAGTACCACTGTTTTATATTAACAATGCACAACAACTATTAATAATATTTAATGAAAGTAAACTAGTGAAAACATTACATTACTACCGGTAAATTCCTAAGTACTACTTAACTTACATATTACCAACTTGTTGCCAACTCTAATATATATAACACCTTCCCTTTTAAACACTTGTCTAGTTAAACTAAACTCAAAACAACCTCATGCTTCAATTTCATTTCAATTCATAATAATTAAATTTTGTTGGTGGTTTGGAAACCCTGTTGCTCCTTCTTGGGGCCAAGTTTGTACTATTATGAACTGGTTGAATGTTGGTTTGTTTATTATTATTATTATTATTAGTTTGAATCGGATTTTCCCGATGCTATTCAAAGTCGAGAAAATCTTGTTTCATTTGATGATGTCCACGCGAGGGTCTAATGATTACTGTTTCTTCGTACATACCGACCATTGTTTTGTTGCACAATGTATGACCTAGGTGTCTCCAATTTTCGCGTGATTACTGCTGGTTCCCAAGTTTTGCCATGTTGAACAACTACATTAACTTTTTCTTGAAACTCTCTCCTTTTCATTGCATGTCTGTGGTAGTAGTTCCTGTATATCACTCTCTGTCCTTCTAGCTTCTTCTTTTCTTCCTCAAAATTTACTGGATTTGGGATTGACATGTTGTTAGCAGAAGGTAGCTTTGTTCTTAAAAATCGGTCCGTTAGCAGTTGAGCAGGAGATTTATCTGTTCCTGTGACTGGAATGTTTCGACATTCAAGAAGGGTATAACAGTATTTCTGTGCAGGATATTTAAAGTTTATTTTTACGTAATTAAAATGTTAAGTCTAAATGTAATTAATCATGACTCCCAAGTACGAATGAGAATAATAATAATAATAATAATAATAATAATGCCTTAAATTGGCGAAAGAAGAAAAATACATATAAAAAATGGTGAAATGGGGCGAAGTTCAGTTCTACAGTAAGATACCGTAGTCTGCTCTACCACTTAACCCCGTACATTACATGTATACTACAAATATTTCAAAATGGTGTTGCTTTAATTGCATAGATGGTTACTACTCTAAACATTGAACGTTAAGCCACTTTTCATAAGCGAATAGAGTTTGTTTTTGAACCGAGCACTTGTAAACTGTTTTACGATGTCTGGTACCTCATTATAGATTTTTACAATATAATAAGAAAATGCTCTTTTGAAATATTGGGAATTGTGAATCGGTGGTGTCAGCTTGCCTTTGTACCTTAAATTGAGGTTGTGAACATCAGTACGAAAGGATATTTTTTGATATAGATATTCAGCCTTATTCTGGTGACCACCGGTATGTACGCAATGTTGAAAACATTTCAACAGAGTTTTCAACGTTGCTAACAACGTTGATTGCAAGTTGCAATTTCCGTGACGTATTGTTTTTAGTGTTGATACGTTTTCAACGTTAAATTTTTTGCCAACTGTAAAACAGTGAAAGTAGTTCAAACAGTTCGTAATATTACTAAAATTCGCGGGTAGTAGTCACATCTCTGGTAGTTCTACGTACTTCTAACCTAATAGAAATCAAACCCAAAATTTTTTCGTTTTGTAGTTTATAAGTGTTAATATGAATAGAAAGAAGACTAGCAAGTCTCAGTTTAAAATATATTTATCATATTTAAAGAGGCATGATATATTAATAACAGGAAAGTTGACTCCATCCACAAACACGGAGGGCCTAAAACAAATTTGGAATGAAATGGTCGCCAATCTTAATAGTTGTGGGGATGGTCCTGTGAGGAATATAGAGGGATGGAAAAAGGTAAGTGATAACATATAGTTTAGTAGATACATTATGTTACATTTG
This sequence comes from Photinus pyralis, assembly GCF_008802855.1. Classification (NCBI taxonomy): domain Eukaryota; kingdom Metazoa; phylum Arthropoda; class Insecta; order Coleoptera; family Lampyridae; genus Photinus; species Photinus pyralis. The sequence continues at coordinate 70,455,100 of NW_022170249.1, forward strand.
ATAGGTATTTCGAGAATGGAAATGTATTATTAGAAAAAAAGCGAGAGAAGGAAAAGAGTTAAACGAAATTGAGCACGAACTAATTCGATTAACGGGCGAAATTGCTGTTACCGGATTAGATCATGTTGAATTGGGCATTACTGAGGGCATTAGCAATGAAGGTGAAACTGCAGAAGCTTCTCCAGATGTTGATTTCGACATTGAAAATTTAGAGGTTTGTGGAGTATACACATGTACATATGTTATGGTAATTTGTCACATAGGTAGTGCAAGAGGATGAAGAGCGATTATCTGATGAAAATCTACAGCCCACATTACATAAAGAAAATGCAAATGCTGCTCTGCCGTCTACCTCTCAAAAAAAACGTAAAAGTAAGTTCCACATTTATTTTATTGGTAATTATACTACTCAAATTCTGTTTCAAAAATGTAGAATGTACGGAAAATCCCTTACTGAAAGCCTATGTGAATGCGCAAGATGAAGCAAGAGATGGCATGACAGATATTGCAAATGCTTTAAATAATATAGCAGCATCAATAAACAGATTTTGTGATGTGTATGAAAGAGTAAATCTTGATATGTAAATTTATTATGTACTTACATTTAAGGGTTGTGTAATACATTTTTTTTTGAGGAAATATTAAAAGGACTACCAAAGAACAATATAAAGTTTATTTAACTTATCTTCAAAAAAATAAACATACTTTACAAATACCTAAAGAAGATTTCCAAGTGATGTGTCTGGAACTGAACTCCATTGATGGACCAAAAAAGACTATTCATGAATGGCAGCAGGTAAACATTGTGCAAAGTGTTAATTTAATGTGTCTGTATAAAAAATGTGTATACTACCAAATTACAGACATTTTATGAATGGAGTAGTCGAACAAAAAAAAAAGCTCGAGATAATTTAAGATACATGATGGAGACTGGAGGAGAACCTGGACTTGACAATTATTTAAATGACATCGAAGAATTACTGATAAGCATACTGAAGTGGGTTACAATCAATGGCATGAATGTAAGTGAACTAGGCGTTTATAAGTCTAAGACTGTGTGTACCAAAGTAAGGAAAGAGATGCATCAAAAGAAAATGACTATTTCTGTGGCACCAAATACAAGAAAACGTAATTTCCTAATGCAATTTGTTATAAAAGTACCAGTTTTCTTTTAGGACCTAGACTTCTTCAGAAGCGTATTATGCATACTTTTGATCTTAAACAAAAGTTGTATTTGCAATCCATCAAGGAATTAAGAACTGCCATTATAAATTTGTTTACTTCCATTGATAGAGTAAGTAATTTATACATGAATATGCATATTAATGATTAAGTAACTGTAACTATTAATTAAAATACATCCGCACTATTCTAGTTCGTACTTGTTCACCCTGATACCTCTCATGTCCATTTTGTAGCTGTTGCTGATCATGTTCATCTTGTACATATTCATCTTCTGGAACATCTAAAGGTAAAATATGAATTAACATTTGACTTCATCAGCATTCGGCATTACCATCAATTAAAGCTTGATCTCCATGCAATATACACATATTGTGTAAAACAGCACAACTATTTACTATTTTAGCTGCAACTGGTGGGCTGTAATGCAAAACTCGGTGTTTAAGGAGACACCGAAATCTTGTTTTAAGAACTCCGTTCAACCTTTCGATCACATTTCTTACACTTCTATGTGCAATATTATAAGCACGTTTTGCATCTGTATCAGGAGCTGTTATGGGTGTCATCAGCCATGGTTCGAGTGGATACCCAGAATCGCCTTCAACAAAACTTTGTATAGATTCCCCATACATGTACAGTGATTATAATACCAAGTAAATAGGAGGTATGGCCTGCTTGATAACTATTATATAAATTTTGTCGTATTTGGCTTGTGCCCCAAATAGCTGCATCATGAACTGATCCGGGATAACGAGCATTTAATGCTAATATTTTTAAATTTGCATCACATATCTGTCACAAAATTATTTTGTTTTCAAATCAGATTAAAAAGCTATGAATACCTACCTTACAATTTGTACATTAAGGCTGTAGTATCCTTTTCTATTATAAAATAATATTGCAGGATAATCAGGATGATTAATTGGAGGAGCAACTATTGCAATGTGTGTGCAATCAACAGCACCAACAATACCTGGGAACCCATGGGCCATATTCATAAAACTATAATTTGGAATGTGTATGAGCGTTATAGTTGCAAATTAATTACCATACCCTTGCTTAACAAGCGTTACTTCCTCTTGTGTTTGTGGAAAACGTACATAATGGTACAAATTTTCCAAAGCATTAACAACAACTGTTAAACATTTACTAACAGATGACTGGCTCATACTTGTACAAAAATCTTGCCCGACGGCTTTTTGGTAGCTGGCATGGGCAAAAAAATGCAACGCCACCATAATCTGAAAATAAAGAAATTCATTCCTCATTTATAGCATCTAAACTAAATATATAACTTACTTTTAATTTTTTCGGGATAAATAATTCTTCACGTTCTGCATCTTGCAAATGAGGCGAGAGCTCTAAAATGAGATTATGTACCATCTTTCTCGACAATCGGTACAGTGATCGAAACTGAGTTTCTGGCATAGACATGGGATCACTTTGATCCCGTAAATTTCGTCGTATTAATGCAGCATTATTTCTAGAATGAAAAGAAATTATTAATCAAGTGATTAGTACCAAACATTCTACCGCTGTTCGTCTTCCACAAATGCATCGATTAACAAAATAAATCCGTCTGCCATAATGATTTATTTAACAAATCACATTCAAATTCAAGTACACCTAACCTCAAAATATGAATTCAGGCGTTGAAAAGTCGAAAACAAGTACCTAATCGAGCTTGTTTAGTTTTCAACGGTTATTAGAAATAATTCAACGCCGTTGAGGTCACCGTAATCACAAATTATAAACAACGTTGACATTTTCTCAATAATTGATGAAATTTCAATGTCGGATACATTTCAATGGTCACCAGAATAAGGCCGATTGTGGGCATTTGCTCATGATAACATTATGAAAAAGTGATGCAGCATGATGGTGACGACGCTTACTCATGTTTAACCAACCTAACGTGATTAATTTATGACTAATTCGTTCGTATTTACGAATGCCAAAAATCAAACGTAGGCAAGAATTTTGAAGTTTCTGAACCCTACCAACGTCAACGGAGTCTAAACATGGACCATAAACAGTATCGCAATAATTAAATCTAGATAGTACAAGGATATTACAAATGCGAGCTTTCAGTTTTGTATTCATTAGATGCCTATGCTGGTAAATACGTTTTAGTATCCCATACGATGCGTTAAGGTTCTTTGTGACATGCTCCTTAAATCGTAATTGGTGGTCCATAATTAACCCAAGATTTTTTACTGAATCACTTAACGCAATATTTTGATTATTCAGAATCAATTTAAGATCAGGTAGGGCCTTTAGTCTCGATTGTTTTCTACCAAATAGTATTGATTGTGTTTTGGTAACATTTAATTGTAGATGATGTTCTTCCGAGGCTTTTTGTATCGATTCTAGATCTTCATTTATCAATTTACATGCACTCGTTGCTAGATCTGCAGGAAAAGATAAGTAAATTTGTGTATCATCTGCGTAAAAGTGCGATTTACAGTGTTTTAACTTATTAGAAAATGTTGACGTATATACCATGAATAAAAGTGGACCCAATACAGACCCTTGCGGTACTCCCCTCCATGTACGAAGAAAATCAGAATTTTCGCCGTTCAGACAAACTGATTGGTATCGGTCACTTAAGTAATCCGTAATCAATTTCATTGCCGGGCTACTAAAACCAATGTGATGCAACCGTGCCAGTAACAGATGGTGGTCTATTGTATCAAACGCTTTACTGTAATCGAGAAGCACCAGTAATGTTACTTCACCATTATCAGTTGCACGAATGATGTCGTCAGTAATATTTAGGAGTGCGGTGGTACAACTATGTCCCGGCCTAAATCCAGATTGGATGCTTGGAATTAATTTATTGATAGTTAAATATTTGCGTATTTGGGAATCTAAGACCTTCTCAAGTACTTTTGATAACACAGGCAATATACTAATAGGCCGTAAATCCCTAAGGTAATGCATTTAAAGGAATTTATTTATTTCAATACATTGTAGCGGAAGTTGGATTTTAAATATTTTAAATAGGTCCACAAACAAGACGGTTTTCCCTGCTTAGATCGTTCACTAAAATACGCCAAAACGCTGCTCCTCGTCGGTCATTTGGAGTCTCCAACAACCTCCAGGAAGCCCTAAATTCAAATGACTCCGCTACACTTACTGCCACAGTCCAGTACCTTAAAGCGACCAACCTGATTAATAAACTGTAAATAATTAAAATAATAATGTAGTTTTAAGGTGCTAAAAACAAAGGTACCTCCAAATAAAATGTCAAAAAAAAAAAGAATTTTTTCGTTCACAATCTTCAAGGAATTTTCCGATCGCCATTTACAAAACTTGGAGTATTCGTTTTCATATAATGTTTTTGAGGTCTCCGGCACTAACCCCTTAAGAGCATCTTCAGCTTCTTTTATTCCTTCCATGGGAACATCGTCATCTTCATTCCCTTTTCCGTTCTTGAACATAGCCAAACGACACAAAAGTTGCTTTCAAAATGACAGACGTAACATTTTTTGTTGTTTATATACGTAACTAGGTAACCATGGTAGTCGCACCCAAACCCATACGCAACAACGCGAATCAGATGTGAAATTTTTATTTGCAAATTAATTTACTTTTCAACAGCAATTCTACTATTATCAATAAAAAATAAAACGTAGAATGTACCATTGAATAAAACAGAGCATAATTCCCCTGGGGGGACGCAATATACCCTCGCGACTACGTCGCTCGGAGTATTACTGTTCCCTCAGGGAATTATACTATTGTTTTATCCCTCAATGCATTATCTACTATAAATTCTATCGTCGCAATTTTAGAACTTAAATAATCTTTTGATTGACACGGCAGTAGGGCGTGCAATTTTAACCAACAAACATAGAATGACGGAATCGATCCGGTCTATGCTGTGTAAGATAGTAATTGACTACTTGTTACGAAATAGTTATTTACATTATTAGTGCGGGAACAGTTATTTTGAAGATGAGCGCGAATCAAGCAAATACTGTTCACGCACGTAACATGTATTCTATTTTTTGCACGGATTAGTTAAATCGAATTTATATAATTTCAAATCCTTTTCGCGAGATTTTTGCGACATTATAATTCTATTGAAAAAATCAAGTCCTCTATGCCGATAAAGTAGAAATTTAAAATCGCGGGTGACCTGGCAATACCTCCTATCTGCCATTTTTTGTGAAAATGAGATATTGGTAGATTCATAATCGGCGCGTACTAATGCACCTATCTGTAACTTCTCCTTTCGTTAAATAAAGTTCGAAATGGCTGAAAAGTTGTATTTCAATTTCTCCCACTGAAATCTTAATGATTTTTGTCATGCAAAATCTCCTAAATCAACAGTTTATTAGGTGATGTCATAAGAGGATTGTACCTCCGTTCAAGTGTAGTGTGTTTAACGTCGAAAACTGGTTCTCGTTGGTAGGTGTTTTGCTTTTTGTTTCTATAATCCACTATTTGAATATTAAAAGATGAATTTGTGTACATTAAACGACTAAACCATAAAATTTACGTTAAAAATAACCTCAATTTATTTTCGTTTTCAGATAGGAGGTATTGCATTATACTGAAAGTACCTGGATAATTTTAATAGGAGAAAATAGCACATCGATTTTTTGTTGGATCCCCATTTAGAAGGTAAAATTTTTTGACTATCTCTTCAATCTATTTACTTTACATCCGTCATAGGCTGCCAAAGGTTTTCCGGACTCAAAATAGTCATGTTTTCAAGGCGCACTGAAAAAATTCTGTCATTGGCCCAATCGCAAATCGATGTTGTCGACTCAAGCAAAACTGAAGAGAAAGAATGTTTCGATTTAGAAAATGCATCTTTCATATTTTTAGACGACAACGTGGTCGTAGAAAGCAACATCGCTTTTTCCATTCATCCTGATGAAGTAGTACCTAACTTTGAAGACTGTTTAACTGATATAACCAATACTACTTCCACTACTTGTGATATAGGAGTTCCAAACCAAGTCGAATATAAGCAAACAGATCGTCTTGTTCCTTACGAAGATTCGAGTGATGAAGATCATGTCATAGAAAACATTGCAAATGAAGTTGAGAAAACTGTAGAAGACGACCATGAATCAAATGATGTGCAAGATAGTAGTACTTCATATGAACCCGAAAAAGATGATGCCAATAAATTAGAAGAAACTGTCATAAATGAAACAGAAGAAGTGAACGAAAATGAATATGATCAAGGGAGAAAACGAAGGCGTAAGGCGGAAAAAGAAGAATGGGTCCGAAATAAAAACAAAAGACTTCGAATGCAGGGAAAAGCGTACATAGGATTTACTAAAAAAAGAGGAGAAAAAATTAAACAGGACTGTCCACGGAGTGAAAGACGTTTAAAAGAGACATGTACATCAAAGAAATGTAGAATATTTAAAGTCAGATATTGCTCAGAATTTACGGATGACTGCAGAAGAAACATTTTTGAACGTTTTTGGCGCATGAATTGGGAACAAAGGAAGGTTTTTATTGCATCTCACGTTTTTAAAACCCCAACATTTAGAAAAGGCAAAGAGAACTCAAGGAGATTAGGCACCTACACGTATTACCTAAACGATGGAAATGAAAACTTACAAGTATGTCGGTCCATGTTTATTAATACGTTGGACATCGGGTATAAAACTGTTCAATACTGGGTAGATAATAGTTCATATGGTATGACGAAAGGGAATGAGAATAGAATTTCTGCTAAGGAAGTCGTTAAGCAAAGGTATGCAGAAAGTTACAAGTTTTTACACGAGTTTTTCAAAAGTTTACCTAAACTTCCTTCTCATTATTGTCGGCGCGATACTTCAAAGCTGTATTTGGAATACACTTTTCAAAATATGAACCAGTTATATGAAGTGTATGTGAATAATTTTTGCAAAGACAGAAACATCACTCCATTGGGTCGTAATGTGTTTTCAAAAACGTTTAAAGAAAAAAACTTGGCGCTATACTCACCGAAAAAGGACCAGTGTAATGTTTGTTTTTCATTCAAATATGGAAATGTCACAGAAAATGAATACAGGCATCACATCCTAAGGAAAGATGCTGCTAGAATGGAAAAACAAAAAGATAAAGAAAAAGCTGAGAAAGATGAAATTATTACATTGACTATGGATTTACAGGCAGTAAAACTATGCCCATATCTTCCGGCGAACAAAATTTACTTCAAAACAAAACTATGTTGCCATAACTTCACCATATTTGATTTAAAAACACGAAACGTTATGTGCTATTGGTTTTCCGAAAATGAAAATAGATTACTTAAAGCATCTACTTTTACCACCTGCATTATAGACTATTTGGAAGAAAATTGCATAACTCCAATGAAAAAGCCAATTGTATTGTATTCGGACGGATGTGGTTACCAGAATCGTAACAATGTCTTGGCCAACGCTTTACTCAATTTTGCAATGAAACACGAAACTTTTATTTTTCAAAAATACTTAGAACCAGGTCACACCCAAATGGAGTGTGACTCTGTACATAGTGTGATAGAATAGAAAGACGTCTTAAGCACAAAGAAATTCATTTACCAAGTGACTATGTGACAATATCAAAAGAAGCTCGAAAAACCCCCACGCCATATAAAACTAAAATGCTGGAGTACTCATTTTTTAAGGATTATTCCGCTTCCAAATTTTTGCGATACACTTCTTTAAGACCAGGTCGTAAGACTTCTGACCCTGTGATTAATGATATTAAGTGCATTAGGTATAATCCACAAGGAACCATAGATATTAAACTGGATTATGGCCAAGATTTATTTAATGAGCTTCCTTGCAGGCCAAAATGTATGCCTCCTATTATGAACTATCCTCAGTTACTGCAGGGACCTTCTAAAATTGCTTTGGATAAATGGAACCACCTTCAAGAACTTAAACTCGTTCTGCCAAAAGACACACATGCTTTCTACGATAATATTTTACATGAATAATTCTCCTCGCCAATTTATTTTTTTTAGTGATTATGAAACTTGCAGCTAGTTTTAGTTTATTTTATTCATGTTTATGTTTACATTAAAGTATTGTTTTAAAGTTTATTACCATGTATTAATTTTCCCTTGAGAAACCTACGTTTTGGGTATCATTTTTCTACAAAAATTTCTGTATAAGCTTGCTAAATTCAAAAAATTGTTGTATACTTAATTAGATACTGCATTCTCCTATGAGAACAAATTTCTGTAGCAAAAACTCCTATCTGTAAAAACATGAATAGCAATACCTCACAAGTTATATAAAAATAACACCGGGTAAGATTGTGGCGTTTTTATTAAATTTAGTATAATATAATAAACATTAAAGAATAACTACTTCACATTGTTGAAAAATACCATCTCTCTACAAAATTGACAAGTTTTTTTTGTCTCCTGTAAAACGTCTCTTAACCAACATAGGAGGTATTGCCAGGTCACCCGCGAAATGTCAATTTATTGTTAAAAACTTCTGGTTTAAGCTTATTTTTGCTCGTGTACTACAGGGAATGATGTAAAGTGTATTTATATTTTCTTTTTTACTCTTCCATCATACTACTTATTAGTTTATGATCCGCACTAAATAGATAATTTCGTTGAATTTTTAGGCACTAGTGCGCGAAAGTAGATAGTCAATTGTAAAATTAACGTTCCCGACGTTCGTGTTTGATTGGGAAAACGCGATTTAGAACGAAGGAGTGCAAAAATATAATTACAAGAAGTGAGATTATACAGAAGTAATTTTTTGGGGTATATAAAACAAAACTTTTTAGAATATTACAGTTTGACCTTGAAGCAGCTTCAATAAAAATTGAAAAATTGTTTCCAGGCGAAAAACGAGGCATATATTTTATACCATATAAGAAGCGTAGTGTGAGTGGCCCAAAAAAGCAGTGTTCGGGGAAATTATGGAGTCACTATGTAAATATGAAGTTATACCTGAGAGAACTCAACGAGACAGGTATAACAACATATGTATCTTTTATATCAAAACTTAAGATATTTGATGTAGTAGTTGATTACCTTGTTGCTAAAACAAAATTAAAAATCAATACTTGTTTTTCTTCGACAGGCATTTATTTGGCCTTACAATCCTGATGTCTTCACGGAAGAAGATTTCACGCCTGCTTCTGTAACTGATTTGTCTAGAGCCCCTTCGAATTCAAATGAAATGTCCACACCCTTACCTTCTCATAATATTGAAATCATTGTGGATGATCCAGAATTGCTGGCACTCATAAATGGCACCGCCGAAGAAATACCTTCCTGTGAAGAAGCCCGACATCTGTCTCCTGTACCAAGTATGAGTGGTTATGCTTTGACGGAAGCTAAAACGAAATCTCCGATTGTTGAATCAAAGCAAAAAGCTAAACCACAGGCTAATCGTAAATACGATGAAAGTTATTTACAATACGGTTTTGTGGCGAAGTCCGGCACAGAAAATAGTGACAATCCTATTCCCCAATGTGTTGTTTGTTTTGAAACGCTTTCGAACCAAAGCATGAAGCCGTCTCTACTGGGGCGCCACCAAAACACAAAACACGCTAATTTGGTTGGTAAGCCGGTTGAATTCTTTAAAAGAAAATCTTCTTGTTTAAAGAAAGAAAATAAAATACCAATTTAGTAAAGGCGTCATACCTTGCTAGTTATAGAATTGCAAAAGATGGAAAGCCTCACACAAGAGGTGAGACACTATTACTACCGGCTGCTGTGGATATGGTTGAAACCGTATTAGGAGAAAAGGCGGCCAAAGAAATTAGAAAATACCATTGTCAAACAACACGGTGAAGAGGCGTATTGGCGATTTGTCATGTAATATTGAAGAACAACTATTTTTAAACCTTCAAGAATGCACATATTTTGCACTTCAAGTTGATGAAAGCACCGATGTCACAAATATGGCACAACTACTTGTGTTCATACGATTTCATTATCATCAAAAAGTAATAGAAGAGTTTTTGTTTTGTAAACCACTGGAATCGAACACTACAGCGGAACAAATTTTTAACATAATTAATGAGTATGTGCTCAAAATAGGCATTTCTTGGTCCAAATGCATTGGCTTGTGCACAGATGGAGCAAAAGCTATGTCTGGAAAATTGACGGGACTAGCAGCAAAAATAAAAAAGGTTGCTCCTGATTGCAAAGTACTCATTGTGTCATCCACCGCGAAGCATTAGCTGCTAAAGGAATGCCAGAAAATCTGAACTCCGTTTTAGCTGATGCTGTGAAAGTGATTAACTTCATAAAAGCTAGAGCTCTTAACTCAAGATTATTCTCCTTGATGTGTGATGATATGGGCGGCAAGTTCAAAACTCTACTTTTGCATACAGAAGTGAGATGGTTATCTCGAGGGAAAATTTTCACCCGGCTATTCGAATTGAGGTCAGAAGTTTTAATGTTTCTAAGTGAAAAAAATAATGACATGCAAAACTTGTTTCATGACGAAGAATGGTTGTCAAGATTGGCATATCTAGCTGACATTTTTGAGAGACTCAACATGCTGAACATGGGACTTCAGGGAGCAAACACAACGCCCTTCACAGCCAATGACAAAATAAACGCCTTCAAGAAAAAGTTAGTCCTGTTTTGTTCCCAAATAGAGGAGAATGAATTCTCTGCATTTCCTACGATGTCATCCTTTTTGGAAGAGAATGAACTATCGCCATCTCCAGATGTGGTGAATGATATAATTCTTCACTTGAAATCTCTTCAAGAAAGTTTTTGCAAATATTTCTCCGAAGATTATTCCAAATTTGATTGGATCAGAAATCCTTTTTCAGGAACTTTACCAAATGAGTTGGAATTAAAGGAATGTTTCATCGACTTGACAGAAGACAGTTCGATGAAAGACAGCTTTAAAGAGAAATCTTTAATTGACTTCTGGATTGGATGTAAAACTGAGTATACAACGCTCTTCCGCGAAGCTATGCTAGTTTTGATGCCATTTGTAACAAGTTACTTGTGTGAAAGTGGATTTTCTGAACTTTTATACATTAAAAACAAACATAGAAATAGGCTCAGTGTTGAAGAGGACTTAAGAGTAAAATTAAGTTCAATCCCTCCTGAAATTGACACTTTAATTACCAGAAAACAACAACAAGTTTCCCACTAAACTGAATAAATGTTGATTTTAGGTTATTTTGATGTTTTTTTCCTCTTAGTTTGTACTATCGTATAACATTGAACTATGTTTTTATAGCTATAATAAAAATTTAAGATGGTGGTAAGCCAAAATCTTTAAACATTTTCATGTGGTACGCAGTTGCTAAAAGGTTGGGAACCCCTGGTGTAAGATATCGGGCCAATGTTTTTGCGTGATGTTATTGGAGACTAAGGTTAGGTTTTCGCAGGCGTTGTTTATTTCTAAGAGCAAATTGCCGTGACGTATAAAGTATGGCATCTCACCCGTCTATTGGGATAGATGGCATTAATTTTTGCGGTACAGAAGCCCCAGTGGCATAGGGTGACCATACGTCCCGGATTTCCGGGGACGGTCCCTTGATTTACAACCTTGCCCCCGGTTGAAAAATGTCCCCGGATTTCCAGTTTATTGAAAACGCTTGGCAACACGCAACATGGCAAAGCAAAGTGGTTTCGACGACTTTTTCCGGCGATTGCGCCCATGCGCTGTCAACAACGGTACTTCTACTTCAGTCTTTCAGTGATCACCAGTTGGAAAGGTTGTGTTGTGTAGTAGTTCTAGCTAGTTTTCAATTTCAATTACTTTAGGTATAGTATAGCTAGTAAACAAACATACGGGTAACCGGTAAGTAGATTTGCAATGATTAAGCAGCTTTTTTTCATTTGAACGTATTTATGATTGATTAGGATTACATACAAGGTTATGTTATGGAATCTAAGAAAAGAAAACGATTATGTGAATTCAATGATAATTTAAAGTCGATGTTTCCATATTTAACGGCCCTCTCTAAGTAATAGTAAATTAGATAAGCAAACGTCAGTCCTCTGTTCAATATGCAACAGTGTGTTTTCGATAGGAAGTGGAGGCAAAACCTCTGTTACAGAGCATGAACGTACCGCTAAACATAAAAGCTCCTTATCAGCTAGAGCATCATCTTAATTGACTTCTTTCTTCAAAAAGAGCTGTCCTTCAAATGAAGAGTATAATTTAGCTATTCAAGAAGGCACTTTTGCATACCACGTTGTTAATCATAACCAAAGCTTCCGTTCAATGGACTGCACGAGTAGTTTAATGAAAATATTTTGTAACAAGAAGTTTACTGGTGCTAAAACAAAATGTGAAGCAATAGTAACACACGTTTTTGCTCCTTGGGCCAATATGGAGATGGTTAAAGATTTATCCGAGATTAACTTTGTGTCTATATCCATAGATACTTCCAATCATGGAAATATAAAATTATTACCTGTTATCATTCGATACTTTAATCCTGACGAAAAAACTATACACACTAAACTACTTGATTTTATTGAGGTAACTGGTGAAACTTCGGAGAGGATTTCTACAGATGTATTGAAGGTAATAGCGAAATATGAATTAAAAGACAAAGTGGTCGCCCTATCAGCAGATAACACAAACAGGACGTAGAAGGGATGATATCGAAAATATTTGGATATATTTTGATATTTACACGGTTCGAGTGGCAAGACTGAAAGATTTCTGCGAATTTGTAGGTCAAGAATATGCCAAAATCTTAGGACATCTGTCTGTCAGGTGGTTGTCACTAATACCAGCACTTAATAGAATTTTGCAAATGTACGGACCTTTAAAATCGTTCTTTTTATCTGAATCACATTGTCCCGTAATTCTCAAAAATCTTTTTGATAATCTAACAACCGAGTTATGGCTTCTATTCGTTCATGGCAACTTTAACTTGTTTAACTTTGTTTCACGATACGATAAAAATTTTGGAAACAGATGACAGAAATGTTATTGAATCAGCGCAAATTATGTATGATCTTCGCAAAAAACTTCAGTCACGAAAAGATGAGAAATTTATACCAGTAATGGTGAAACCACTTCTAACGAAACTTGAAGAAGAGGGCATTCTCACCCGTTCATCCTAATTCAATGTGTCAGATTTGTTTTATGTGAGATCTGTTGAATATTTGAATTCATGGTGCAAATTTTCTGAGTGCCATCTCTCCCGAACATTATTAATTACTACTATGCATTGTCTTTGTACTTATTAAAAGTAATTTTGTGTTTGCGTGATAACGTTTTCAAATCTTCAGAGGCATTTAACTGGGGTTCTATTATATTTTACTATTAAATATTTATAGATGCCAACTAAATATCTCAGAAAATCGGGATCGACATGAGGTTCCTGGACCGAAGATGCTATGCGCAGCGCGATAGAAGCTCTTAGAAATGGAATGGGCATAAACATGACCTCAAAATCTTAGGGTAAGAACATGCCGAAGATGCTCTACTGCGCTACCTTGCACCTTCACTGCGATACCTCGATGTTTAACATGGATGTTGAGTGTTCATACCCGTTCACCATCGCGGTCGATACAGCGATGTAATCTCCCACTCCATTTTTCGAGATTTTCATTTATTTGTTAACGGTTCCCACGAAACAATGTTCTCTAGTGACAGTAAGTGTGAATTTATGTCATCAGCGGTAAAGTGGTGGATTTTAGGCAGCTTATCAAACCGGAGGTACAGTGCACACCCGGTGAATGAAAAGAGGCAAGAGCTTGGGGAATATCACCATCTTTTCCAAGAACTGAAGAAAGACGAAGAAAAATTTTACAGTTACACGAGAATGTCAATTGAAACATTTAATTATATACTCAATAAAATTGAGTCTGAACTGTATGTCTTGGAATATAACAACTTACATACCAATCCAATTCTGGCTGAGGAAAGACTGGTGCTGACTTTAAGGTAAGTTGAACTTTATCAAATAACGTCCTTTTGCAATTTAGTACATGAAACAACAATCAAAGTATGCGTAGGTATTTATTACAAAATAACTGTATTGAAACAACAAATACAAAAATACTAAACTTAAAAAAAAATACTTAAAAAAGGATTAAAGTTCCAAGATTGTATAATCTGTTGTATAAGTATCAGATGCCTGTTGAATTATTGTTTCTTCCTGAGTAATTTGATTATGTCGCGAAGTAGACGTTTGTACGGTAGTAGAAGGTTTTGCATTTGACACTTTTGGATTTTCCGTTTCTGGAAATGCAAGTTCGAAGAGTGTCTTCTGCACCTTCATTCGAAAAATGAATTTATCTTTATCAGTTTTTTCACAGTTGGTAATAGTGAATTAAAAAAACCAATATCTTCGTCATTAACGTTTTGAATTTTTCTTTTTTTTTGCCAACTCTAGTTTCTGTGTTTCTAGAGACAGCAATTCTTTTCCAATTATAGCTTGTGCTGTTAATGGTTTTCTGTATCCAGTTCTTGAGACTGACTGAGGCTCACTGGATAAAGATGTCGGCGTTTGAAGAAAGGGCTGTCGATCAGAAGTAGACTCCAGACCGTGTGAACTGAATACAGTATCCACACTCTCCTGACGGATATCTCGCTCCTCATCGACATCGTCACTGTCACTGACCTCTTCAGTATTTTCAGTATTTTGAGTATTTTCAGGCCGTGTTAAATTTCCCGATGAATTCCGGGGGGTAAATTGATCTTTTAAAAATTGTAATTTTTGGAAGAACGGCCATTGACTTGCAGCTTCCTCCGGTGCTCCATCACCAGACCTTCCCTGGTACTTTTTAAACTGTTTACCGAACTCCTGTCTAAGGTTTTTCCACAGAGATTTTACCTCCGTAACTGTAACAATTTAATAAATTAACAAAATTCGTAGAAATTGGAAATGTGAACATAAAAATATAATAAATAAAACTAAAAGTATAATAAAACTAACTTAAGATTTATCGAACGAACTTTATCTCATTGTAAAAATTTGAAATTGTTTATAACACTTCGTTTTGATTAATTTGCAGGTATCTCGCTACGGGAAGCAGCTTCAGACAGTGTTGCCAACTATTTGTGATGCTTTACCACCACCACCTTAGTAAAATACCGCTCTTTATAAAGAAAAGCCGCTACGGCGCTACGTGAGATTGTATTGTAAATTTTTTTAGTAAGGGTGATCCAATCAGACAAAAACAAACTCCACATAAACAATGTTTTGGCACGTAAACCAAATGGTTTTATTGTCAAATAATATATACAATATATACAAGCGGCTCGGATCGTAGGCGAAGCGTGGTTTCAGCGGGTCTGAGCTGGCGGATCGATCGGGGAGTAATGGTCAGCTGTAGACGGAGCCGGTAGTCGAGGTCGCGTTCGGCTGTAGGCGGCTGGAGCTGTTGAAGATCTCGAAGCGCGGATGCCACTGCTCTCTGCTCGCAGGAACGCCGCGTCGTGTGCTGTCATTGGCCGGTACGTTTCGCCAATGCGATGGGCGCTAGGGCTCACTACGGAACAAGCCGGCACACGCTCGCCACAAATGTTTTTTATTTAAATTACAACGAACTTGACCAAATGCCAACACAAAGTGAAATAAAATAACGAAAAATGAAAATTTTTGTCTATTTATCTAAACTAAAAAATAAAATAACTCAAGGTGGGAGATTTTTATAATAATAGAGACGCTTTGTTTATCGTTTTGTGCAAATTTGCACGTTTTACAACTTGCAAGTTGTAAAGACGTCAAAGACGTTAAGAGTGTTAAGACGAGGGAGCTGATATGACATAAAACAGTTTATATTGCACCAACAAAGATGATTCATTTTTAAAGGCGACCATCTGAATCATCGAATAAGTAAATGGTCCCCTTTGTTAATGTGCAAGTCTTTAAGACTCTAAAAATAAGACAATATTCAGAATGGCAGTTTATAATTGATAAAGACGATGACTAATTTTTAAAACAGAAAATCTCACGTCTTAAATAAGCAATTCCCTAATTTATTTCTTGTACACATTACGTTCTACGATATTGCAAATAACTTGTCTAGAGTAATTACACATTTCCTATTCTTACGATAAGTAAATTTCCGCTACTTTGAAAGAATTAATCTCATGCCGCCGCTACGCCGCTAAAAGCATCACCAAACCGCTACGGTAGAGGAATTCCGCTACGGTTGGCAACACTGGCTTCAGAACATTGGCTTTTTCTTTTAGAATGGGAGCTTCTACCGTTAGCAAAATCGTTTACCAAGTATGCAACATTCTTTGGACAACACTACAACCTATTCACATGAGAGCACCTACAACGTCGTACTTTTTATGTGCTGCAGAGGAGTTTGAAAGACTGTGGGATTTTCCCAATTGCATTGGTTCTTTGGATGGGAAACATGTCAGAATAAAGTGCCCAGCTCACTCCGGCTCGATGTTCTACAACTACAAATCGTATTTTTCAATAGTTTTGCAAGGATTAGTTGACGGTCACTATAGGTTCATATCTATCGACGTAGGAGGTTACGGAAAGCAGAGTGATGGAGGTACCTTCAGTGCATCTACCTTATCGAAACTGTTGGAAAATAATAAATTGGGAATACCATCGCACAGGAAACTCCCCAGTAGTGACTATACTCTACCATATGTGTTCATCGCCGATGAAGCCTACCCTTTGAAGGAAAATCTAATGAAACCTTATTCAGGTACCTCACTGACAGCAACGCAGGAAAATTTTAACAAGCGATTGTCACGGGCTCGCAAAACGGCAAAACTGTCGAATGTGCATTTGGCGTTATTTTTTCAAAATGGCGATTGTTGTCGGGGGTTATTGAAATCAAAGAAACAGCAGTAGATACTGTGATCAAGACGATATGCATTCTTCACAACACAATAATTGATAAGGAGGGCCATCACAGTTTCAATGGCATGGACGTCCCACAAATTCCTTCCCAGTGTATGCTCCGACGTAATAGAGCAAACAATCCTTCAACGCGGAACGCGAAAACAGTACGAGATACATTCGCTGAATATTTTTCCCTTAATGCTTAATAACTGATTACTAATAAATAATGATAATTATAATTTGTATTCATTATACTCTTTTTTAATATAATAGAATTAACTTAAGACCTACATCTTCTTTTTAGAATAAATAAATAAATAAATAATTACATAAGTAAAACTTACCGGTCATCTCGAGTTCAGCTCCAATCTTCTTCCATTCCTTGGCCAGAGTATACCTATTATGGTGTTGCTTGTGCCGCTTATCCCACAACGGAGGAACATTAAAAACTAATTCAATTAAATTGTGCTTTTTAACATCCATTTCTTAAGCAAAGTACAAATAGTAAACACGCCAAAACACTACACCGAAGTAACGCGTGTATACGCTACCGCTTGAGGTGGCGTAAGCTAATTCAACCAATCAGAGCCGAGTCCACATCGCTACATCGATGTAGACCGCAAGGAAAAACAAACTATTTTGTTTCTCCGCAGGCATCGCGCAAAACCTCCATGTAGACCGCGAGGTATCGCAGTAAAGCATCTTTCGGTATGAACACCAACGTTCTAAAATATAGGTTTGATTTGACATCCATGTATCGTTGTAAGCGGCGATGGTGCAAGGTAGCGAGGTATCGCAGTAGAGCATCTTCGGCATGTTCTTACCCTTATGACATTCCATCTAGAACCCTGAGGCGCCGCTTGGCAAACAACGATTCCTCGAAAAAGCCTCTGGGACCCTAGGGACAGAAAATTAGCTAAAATTGGTAGCACATATTAAAAAGCTTCAAGCCAGGGGATTTGCTCCCACAAGAGATGACCTTCGTTCTCTGGCCTACGTTTTTGCAACAGAAATGAAAATACAGCACAGGTTTAACCGTAACACAGAACGCGCAGGGTACGATTCGCTATATTTATTCCTCATCCAGATTTATCAGTTAAGAAAGCGGAGGGAGTTTCACTTGCAAGAGCTGAGGGTATGTCTAGAGAAAGAACCATGTCTTTTTACCAACTTTTGCGTGAGGTCTACGAAGAAAATTCCTTATTCGATAAGCCAGCAGCTATATTTAACATGAATGAGACAGGGTTGCAATTAAATAATAAAGTAAGTCAAGTGATAGCTCAGAAGGGGTCTAAAGATGTAGCCGTTGTCACATCAGCAGAAAAGGGGGAAACCATCACGGTAATTGCTTGCTGTAATGCGGAGGGCGTTGTTTTTACCCCCTGTTTCAAGACGGCATGCCTAATGGGTCAGTGGTCTATATGAACCAAAAGTCAGCATATGTTAATGCAGACATTTTTCTTTTGTGGCTAAGAGAACATATTTTGCCCAGGAAGGGACCTGGAAAGGCACTCCTGATAGTCGATGGACACACATCCCATTGTAGCGCCGACCTATTGGAATTGGCTAAGAGTAATGATGTCATTTTGTCGTGTTTGCCGAGCCATACCACACACTATCTTCAGCCTTTGGATCGTGGTGTATTTAAGTCACTTAAATGGGGATTCAATAAAGCCTGCCATCTTTACATGAAGTCACAACCCAGTAGAAAAATAACTCGGTTGCAATTTGGTGCCCTATTATCTGCAGCATGGACACAAGCAGCAACTAACAATAATGCAGTTTCATTTAGGGCAACAGGAATTTATCCTTATAACCCTGATGCAATTCCAGAACATACTTATGCTATCTCTGATGCTTCACTTACTTCTCAAACCCCTCCAGCAGATCAGTCGCCAACCTCTAATAAATCCACGTCTGAAACTACTGCGGTATCTTCTGTTAATAGATCTACAGTTCCCGATCCTCAACCAGGTCCTTCTACGGCACCAGATCTACCTCCTTCTGGTGGAAAAATGCTTAATATTATATCTCCTCTTCCTACCATTCCTATAACCTTAAAGAAAAGGGGCCGTAGCATTGCAACAGTACTAACTAGTCCTGACAACATAGAAAGTCGCAGAAACAGAAACGAACAGCATCTAAGCAGACCCCAAATATTAAAAAACTGAACTACTCTACCAAACGAAAAGTTCCTACATCTGGTTCTGAATCTGATGAAGATGAAGCGTACTGTAATGAAGATGATGTTTTAGACGAATTTGATGAAAATGAGTGCGTCGGGTGTCTTGAAAACTACAACACAACATCTAAACGTGATGACTGGCTGCAGTGTGTGAAATGTAACCGATGGATGCATGAGAACTGCACCAAATACGAAAATATGTGTGACTATTGTGGAAAGTACTGTAAAATGAAGTCTTTATAATACGTTATTGCTGTTTGTACTGAAGCATGGAAACTCGTTAGTGCCATCTCTCCCCCACATATCGAGAGAGATGGCAAATTTTATTTTTTAGTAAAAAAATTTTTTTTCGAATACTAAGCCAAATTTGAAATGTTTTGTTTGTTTTATAGTGATAATAAACTTCGTTCTTTATATTGTATAGCCATTTTATTTTTTAAGAAATTATAGCCGACAATACTTTAAATAATTTGAATTGTGGGGCATCTCCCCCGGAATTACCCTAATGGTTTAAAATCCTTTAAATTTAGTCTTTCATTAAGCAAAAATTCAGTATATTCGATTTAAACTGGAAAATTTTATAAATAATTTTGTCGGATCTACAAAATTTTTCCTAAATATAAAGGCTTATGTACAGAATACTAAGCAAAAACACCGTATCCATCATGTACATCCGGCGCTTTTGTTTAGCGAAACGCAAACGCGGTTTTCTTCACTGTTTTGTTATGTACGTAAGGCGTTTTTATTTAGTAATTATTCTATATAATGATGGATTCAAAGGTGACTAGTTGTATTTAGTCATTTTGAGTGAACACAATGTCGAAGCGTACAAAACAGATTCTTGATAATGCCAAGAAACAAGAGCAATAGTGTCATGTCTCAAAAAACGCTGTTGTTCAGGAGAACCCTCTAAAAATTCATGAAAACATTCAGGTACAAAACTTGTGTAAGAAATATATGTGTTGAAATGAAATTCGGTATGTAGGGGCATTTAGGGATTATCTACACTTGCCTGAAAATTTTCTGGCTGAAAAAATTTTTGTTTTCAAAAAAATCTTACATGCGACTCTTTTGATCTGGAAACTTAGTAATATTTTGAAGATGGGTTACACAAAAATTAACAAAATTATACGAAAAAATGGTTATTTTAATAAGTTTTATTGGTTTCTTTCTTTTGCACTAGAATGTACGTCGTTACAGGTTTTCATAAAAATCTTTATAATATTGCGGCATTACCGAGACTCCAGTTTTTTTTTGCAAAAAGTGACATTAGGCTTTGCTTCTTTTTGGATGTTATACCTACGTTCTTACTGTAAGCTTTCTTCAAAGTTAGATCATTTTTGTTTTGGGGACGTGAAGGTGTACGTTTGCTCCGAATTTCTTTATTTCGCGCTCAATCAATGAATGAACATTATCGCCTTCATTTTGGGTGTGGCCACACACTAAAAATTTGTGGGTAATCGAATTTATATTTTCTAACGTTAACACTGCGTGAACGTATAAAGTGAAGACAAACCTATTTTTGTTTTGTCCCACGCAATTATCGCTATACAGTATGACATCCACTTTGGTCAAGGCTTTTGCATTTACATTCTCAAGATAATTCCATAGACACGAACTTATCTCATTTGCTCCTCTGTTAGCAAGACCTTCGTGCCAAGTGAAGCAAAAAGTTTGAGTCGTTTTGAGCTCAAACACTGTGAAGTTGTATACATTTAATTTAGACACGTAGTAGAATGACGAGGAATTATCAATTGGGCATGGGAGTGCAGCTTGTAAATCAAAAACTGCAACGATTTTTTCAGGAGAGTCCTTATCATTTTGCTGTTCTACCCTTGAGAGATTTTTTTCTTGAATATGGTGATCATATTGCTGCATAAGGTGGCTTCGCTGCTCTTCATTTGAGTTGTAATAGCTATTACAAAAATCGCATTGGTCTTTTTTCGGAACGTGGAAAGAGATGTTGAACTCTCCTTTGAAAATAGAGACATACATTGAATAATTCACGTGTGGTTTGTTTTCCTCTGCTGGTTGCATTTTCTTGGCATCTTTCTTTACTACCACTCGTTCTTTAGACCCATCTGCTTTCGTTAGGGATTTGAACGATGTATATTCCGCACCACTGTTTCTCAGAGTTTTTCTCATATTTCTTTGCCATATATATATATATATATATATATATATATATATATATATA
>NW_022170249.1:70476486-70476930 GCF_008802855.1 Photinus pyralis
AAAAAGAAACCAAGGGCAGCGACCGGGGACATGGCAACCACCGATTTGTTCTGTATGTCGTCAAAATTAAGCGTAATAAAATTGGTGAGATCTTCCCTGATTGCCTTCGAAACTGGCCCACTGTAAAAAACTTTGCAGACGTCTTCGATCTTGACGTCCTCCCTTCTATTGTAATTTATTAAAGCGGCCTTTAGCTCGTGTAGCCTGATGGGACGGAAGAAAAGGCTCTAAAATTAAAAGGAATTAGAATTCATTGTACTTATTTTAAAACAGTTTAACTTACATGTACAGGAGTGGCCATGGTGATCTAATAAGGTGGTGGTTGAGGAAAAAAAAATGTTCTATAAAATGTAAAAAAAAGTAGTTCTGTAAAAATGTAAAATAAAAATGTGTTCCAAAATGTCAAAAGAAAATGTATAAAAAAATGTAAAATAAAAAGAAATT
>NW_022170249.1:70477030-70498190 GCF_008802855.1 Photinus pyralis
CAGCATAGAAGAAGAGGTTCGAGAGATATATGTCAGTATGTTAGCTGACCAAAAACAGAAGAGGAAAAAATTGCTGCGCTGATACGTAAGTCCCAAAATTGGCATTTGTTCCATTTCTCCCTCCTTTCTCTCTACAATTTATTGTTATACCCTGTATACTGAATTTCTGTAAGATTGTGATCACATCCACAAATCTTTTCTAGGCGCCGCGCCGTGGTGATCTGGATTTAATTTTATTTAGCAATTTCTTGATGGCGACTTTTATTCATGGCTACATAATAACCTATTCATTCAATGTTAATATCATGTATGTCAGGCAGCTACTAAGATATAATGTAATACCATCGTATACCGTGTGTCCGTTCTCAAACTCGAACATAGGGATTTAACATGGAGTTGAACGTTTTTGCGGATTTCTGCTCGCCAACTTATTCTACAGAAAAGGTAATGGTATCATTGGAAAGAGAAAATTATTGCGCATCCACTGATACTAACAACAAGACTAAAAATTGAAATTGTAATGAAAAATTTTAAATCGTTTTGATTAAAAATTCGACAGTATTTTCCAAAACATAGTAGGCTTGAAACAGTTTGTTTATCAATAAAAATTTGACGTTTACGCTTTTGTGAAACTGAATTTACGGAAAGATGAATAATTATACCAACGAAGAAAGAGTTTTTATGGTAAAAACCTTTTATAGCGGTGTTAGTTTGCGAAGAGTTCGAGATTTGTTTGCCGTTGCGTTTAATACGAGACCGATACCATCAGCAAGTACCATACAAAAATATGTAGAAAAATTTGAAAATCAGGCAAATATTTCAGTAGAATCAGAAAGTAGGGGTGGTGAGCATTACAAATTTTATTTTAAAACATGTTCTAAAATGACATCATATCATAGGATATCGACAAGGGGATGACCGCACAGAAGAGCAAGTTTTGGCGANTTTCCGATATGGCGCGTAAGTGCGATAAGTGTGAAAAATCTATTAATCGTTGTGATGATTTTATACATTGCTCTGATAAGTGTTCAAGTAGCTTTCATATAAATTGTGTCGGTATTAGTGCTGATCAATTAAATGAGCTAAAATCCAGTGGGAATATTAACCGATGGTGCTGTAATTCTTGTATATATGCAAGTGGCAATCCACCATCGCTAAACCCATGTAATAACGTAAGTAATGATCATGGAATTCCTTTTGATATGTATAATCTAATCGAGAAAGGTATGGAAACCGTATTTGTTAAACTGTTTCTACCCGAAATAATAAATTTGAAAAATAACCTAAAATTACTTGCGAGTGAAAATTCGAACCTCAAAGTTGAGATAAATAATCTCAAGGATATCATAAATAAACAAAAATACCCAACGTATTCCAATGCTGCCGCTTCTTCAAATCTTAACTCCGATAAAACTAAAGGAGCTATCCCCAAGAATAAACCTTTGAATGTGGATAAATCTTACCTATTAGCTGCCCCGGTGAAGAAGCTGCCTATGGAAATAATGAATGTAACTTCTTCTAATGCCGCGGCTGTGTCTTTGAATATTACCTCCCCTGAGGTGCCTGTTCTGACCAAATTTGTACCTTTACCTGCTGAAAATATCAATAAGCCGACATCTGATGATAACAATGTTGAAAAAGGGAATATGGACGGATTTACCACGGTCACAAGGAAAAGAATCCACAGGAAAACTGTCATTGAAGGTTCCGGTAACAGTTTAAACATAAAAGCAGCCAAAAGCTATTCCCACTTACATGTTTACAACTTAGACCCTTCTGTAACCGTTGACGATATAATTACACATTTAGTTCAAAATCAGTTTCGTGAGGTCAAATGCGAGAAATTACAATCGAAGCGCCCGGAAGATTACAGTTCGTTCAAAGTATCTGTACTAAGCGATCAATTTGAGGATTTGAAGCAACCTAATTTATGGCCAAAAGGTGCACGATTCAACCATTTTTTATTCCGTCTTATGCAGAAATCGCAGATGCCCACCTGACCGTTTGCCATTTAAATACGCGATCGATAAAAAAGAAATTTGAAGAAATTGAAGTTTTTATGCATACTGAAGAAGTTGACGTTTTCTGCATCTCTGAAAGTTGGTTGAGTGACAGCACAATAAATACTTTTCAAATTTCGAACTACAATGTTTCTAGTTTTTACAATAGGAAGTCGTCTCCACATGGAGGAGTGCTTATATTAACCAAAAATAATTGGAGTGCTTTGAATTTATCTGAATTTGTTGATTTATCTTCGGATAGTAACTTTGAGTGCTCTGCCATTAAAATTAAATTAGACTGTATGACTCTTATAATAATCTGTGTTTATCGAACTCCGAGTAGTGACGTTTTAGTTTTCTTCAATCTACTCGAAAAATGTTTAGTGAAGCTACAAGAAAAGAAGTATACCGGCTTCCGCATTATTCTCACTGGTGATTTTAACTTGAACTTGTTTTCTAATGACGTCAATGTGTCAAAATTACTTGATTTAACCGAATCGTTTAATTTGGTGCCTGCATTCAACGAAGCTACGCGAATAACATCTGTGTCGTGTTCTTCCATTGACTATATGTTTACAAATTTCAATCCCTTAATAAAACGTAAGCAAGTTATTCATTGCGGAATCTCGGACCATAGTGCACTGGTTATTTCGTTCCAAATCAGCATAAAAAAACATAACACTTGTGTTAAAATCCGTTCTTTTTCTAGGAAAAACACTTTAACTTTTAAGGAGGGTATAAGATTTGAAGATTGGACTAATGTATTCGCCACTGATGATGTTTCTCAACAAATGTTCAACTTCAGTAAAACTATATATCATAATTTTGATGCCAGTTTTAGGTTCACTGTGATTAATCAGTATAACAAAAAGGACTGGTTAACTCCTGGAATAAAAAAATCTGCCATTCACTTAAAAGAGCTATTTAAAATGCAACAAAATGGTTTGGTATCTTCTACATATTATAATAAATAGAAATCTATATATAGGAAAGTATTGCGCAAAGCGAAACAAATTCATGTTGTGAGTGAAATAGTAAATTCCTCTAATACAAGTAAAACTGTGTGGAAAATTATAAATAGATCTGTTTGCCACAAACCTGAATGTACTGCACCGAAATTCATCATTGATGATATACATTGTCAAAATCCCCAAGTAATATCAAATGCCTTTAACGAGTTTTTTATAAAATACCAAAACGAACATTCACAAGTCAACAAGAGTGGATCTAATACTTGTAAGATAACCTCGGAAGCGCCTCCTCCTTGTCCAAATACATTATTTCTTCACCCTGTAACTGTTAATGAAGTTTACAATACGATCGTTAATCTTCGTGGGAGTAACTCTTCGGGTAATGATGGTTTATCCTCGAAAGTTATAAAACACTGTGCTCTTGATATTGCAAAACCACTATGCTGTATTGTCAATAATATCTTTGAAGCGGGTATTTTTCCAGATACCCTGAAACTCGCCAAAGTTGTGTGCATATTCAAAAAAGGAGATCCTAAAGTTATGAATAATTATCGACCGATTTCACTTTTACCGATATTTTCCAAAATACTTGAAAAGTTAATTGCGAAACGAATTATCGAATTCGTAAATAATAATGAATTATTATCGGCAAACCAACATGGGTTTCGGTCCAACCACTCTACCATTACTGGGCTAGCCTCAGTGCTGGATTTTGTCTACAAAAATCTTGACTATGGAAATAAGGTAACAGCTGTTTTTATTGATCTTACTAAGGCTTTTGACCTAGTTGATCATAGAATACTTGTTGACAAGCTGGGACACTTTGGTCTAAGAGGAAAAAGCAATGAACTTATTAGATCGTACTTATCAAATAGGAAACAGTACGTCACGTTTGCAAATTGCAATTCTGATATTTTGGATATACAGAGAGGGGTGCCACAAGGTAGCGTACTAGGACCCCTGCTATTTTTATTATATGTAAATAGCATTGGTAATGTCATGAGTAGTGATCACTGTATGTTTGCTGACGACTTGACAATATTAGCATCTAAGAATAACATGTCAGACATGGTAATTGACATGAACAAAACCATGCGATCTGTTCATAATCATTTAGATGATATTAAATTGATACTAAATAAATCCAAAACTTGCTTTATGCAGTTTTATACCAAGCAAAGCAAATACAGGGAAAGCGCCCTATTCAGAACAGGTGAAAAATCCATCGAACACGTCAGTGCATTTAAATTGTTGGGTTGTGACATTGACATGTCTCTCAACTGGAAGGATCACATTGCCTACCTGTGCAAAAAAATTGCACCAAATTGTTTTGCACTTAAGAGACTATCTCACATAACAAATAAGGATGTATGCAAAACCTATTATTACGCGCATATTGAGTCATTATTAAGCTATGCCGTTATATTCTGGGGAAATTCCTCAAATGTGGGCAGAGTCTTTATTGTACAAAAACGAATCATACGTTGTATGTTTAATATTCCTTTCCGTGATACTTGTAGAACAGCATTTGTAACAGAAAAAATTCTGACATTACCCTGTATATACATACTTGAAGTACTAAAGTTTGTTCGGTTGAATACACACAAATTTTGTCATTTAAATCAAAACCACTCTTATCATACGAGAAAGGGCTTTGACCTAAAATACCCGAACCACAAATTGGCTCTTTTTGAATCGAATCCCTTTTACATGGGCATTACACTGTTCAATAAACTACCGCCCGCGGTAAGACAATTACCGTATCATAAATTTGTCAAGACGATAAAACAAATCCTAGCTCTCAAAGCCTACTATTCCCTGGAAGAGTTTATTAGCGATAATTTAGGTATTAAGTAAATTAAATTAAGTAATCATAATATATTATGTTTATCAATATCATAGTTACATTAAATTATACTTATGATTTCTGACATGTCCTATATCTATTATAATGGATCACCTGGATTAATAAAAGCATTATTATTATTATTATTATGATGTAACGTTTGCTAAACGTAGGTATTTAGACGTTACAGAGAAACGTTCTTGAAGGTGACGTTAATAGTAAGTTAATGGTACTTATAAGCTAACGTTACAAGTCACCATTAAACGTTTATTAAACGCTAATGTTGCACAATTTTGTCATGTGGGTAGCTTATAAGCAATCATCTGTGCTGAAAATTTGCATTTAGTTGTGTGCAACCTTGCACATATTGCTAATTTATTTACTGTTGTATGTAATTAAATATTATTTGTGTATGTGGATTGTTCATTGCCAAGACAAATGTGTTTATCGCCATTTTCGTTCCCGAGGATTCGCAAAGCTTGTATTCTTATTTTATTTTTAGTTGATATTTTTTTTTACTTTTTGGCATGCAAAATTAAATGAGCTTTGTCAAACCTTTGTGGTTGTCTCACTGGAAGCCCCGTTTTCCCCTGACTAGTGGTGGGCAATTCCCTTTTTCTTGTCGAGGTTCGCTACAAAGAGCCTCTATGTATTCTCTATGGTGATGTCGCTGGGAAAAAATGTTAAGATTTTATTTATTATTTTCTTAAATTAATTAATTAATTTATTTATTGTCCCTCTCTTCTTCTGAGCCCTCAACAGGCTTGTGTCCAATTACAGAGTGACCTGCATAATTGCCGCCTCTGCAGAAGGTCTTAAGTTGTTCTATGCTACTCCGCTATTTACCCTACGAATTAGGAAATCTGCAGGAAAACCTAATTGGGAGTAGCCGGCAGAATGCTCGAAATTGAACTAAGGAAATTTCCATCTCTCCCATAGATGAAAAATTCACCTCAACCCAGGTTCGAACACCCGACCTCCCGGCTATGTAGCCCAACGCTCTACGACTGAGACACATAGCCGGTTGTATCCAAACATTGTTTGGCAGAACGTTCTTAACAACTGTTATAAAATAACAAATATCAAATATTTAGTACTTATCATTAACACATAGCCCGGGGCCTGTACAAAGAGCATTACCTTCAAATGAATTCATACATCGCTTTCTAACAATCTCAGGTTTATAAAAAAACCATAAAGATTAACGATGCATTTTACATGCATCTAAAACGAACACGTGTGGAAACCTAGTATATCAGCTCAGTGCAAGATCGATAAGTTGTACAAAACGCATTAAAATGTCCCGTAAAAATGGAAACGGGCATAACTTTTGTTCTGGTTTGTGAACAGTAATTTCGAATTTACGTTCTATATTTTATTTTATAAATTCAAAAAGGCGAGGGAGGGAACAACTCAACGAACGCCTCACATAGAGAGTGCATTTTACTGTTCGATAGTTATTACCTAAACACATTTCGCTGGAAGGCTGGTGTTTGGAAGTTTTACTATTACGAGCAATCTAAATAAGACCAATAGGGCATTGAACGCTGCAAATCGGTGGGAATACTTTTTTTAATAAAATAACCTTTTATTTGAAAATAAAATCCATCACGTTTGAAAGAAAACGAAAGCATTAATAGTAAAATCGCCCCCATCGCTTTCGTATTATAAATATTCGTGCTCCATTCTGTTCTGTTAAATGTCAAAATCATTCAAATACAATTCAGAATTGATGTTCTTAGTTAAATTTATAGAAACGCCCACGCTTATGTAAATGCCCCGTCGATAAGCCGTTGTCAATTGTGAAATATGAATTACTATCAACGGCGGGGTTCCGATAATCCTACTGCCGACGATCGATTGTCGACGTTAACCCCGACAAATTAAGGTTTTCTTTTTGTGAAATACAACGAAATTCGTGGTAAAATGTTTAATAGTTCTCCAGGCTTTGGAAAGCGTTCGTATTTTAGGTGTTCAGCTAATTAATGATACGCCGATCAAATTCTGCTACTTCAGTTATCAATCTTCAACTAAGAACTTGGACACAAATCGTTCTTGCAGTGAATGTGATGCAGCATTTCATTACAATTTCAAATAATTAAATGTTATTCTTTTACATACATTTCATGAAAACAGAGAAATTTACATGCACAACCTTTTTTGCATTGGAAATTTTAAGTTGGGGGTTTTTGCAAATCTTTTCACATTTCTACTTTGTTATACTTTACTGTTTCAGTTTGGAGCAGTTTTATTCTTTTACTGTTTTATTTATTTGTTGTTTTGAAACTGGAAAACTGAAAAACTAATAAAACTTCGAGAAGTCCGGTATCATCGCCCCATTGGGGCACGAGAATCCCCTTGAGAAGATCAGCACCCACCGGCAACTAATGCTTGCCTCCAGTAAGGTCTGGTATGCCAATAATTTCAATTCTGTTAGCGCTACCCCGAAGTGCCCTTCCTCCCTCTAAAAATCTCGCCATTTTATTAATGCACACTGACACGAAGCACCTGTTTTTCGCCCTGAAGTTATGACCACACTGTACATTTGTGGAGTCGTCCAGCTTTGCTGAACACCCGGTATCGAGACGCGTTTTAAGGTTGGCACTTTGTTACTCAGGAGTTCCTGAATTTACTTATTTGCTCGAGGAGTGAGTTGTCTGTGTTTCCATTTCGTGTAATTATTTGTTTTACCGCCGTTAACACACGTAAGCTCAGTAGTGAATTTATCAATTTACCAACCGTTCCAGTAACATATTGTTCTTGCAGCCGCCGAATAAGTGAAAACCAGAATAGAAACGAGTTCCAAATCGAGGTGTTTACAGGTTTTCAGTTTGCAGTCTTGCGTGTGTATAGATAACAACAACAGTCGTTGTGACGGGAAAATACCAATTATGCCTAGGTGTTAATTGGATTAATGAGTGTCGAAGTTTGAATGCGCCTAATTGAGTAAGCATAATTAGGGACTGACGTTTTAATGAGGTGCAGTGAACGTTATCAAGAACGGTCGTGAGAGGTGTCTCCTCAAGGGACAATTGCTCGGTCAGGGTCAGGGTCAGGGTGGTAGCGCTCCACATTTGCATCCCCTTGTTATTTACCTGATTCGCTGCTAGGGACGGCAATATGATTTTATTTTATTTCCCTTATTTTTAAATTATGTTGAAAGTATAATAAAAATTACTATAAGAAATACGTGTATAGTTGGCCTTTAAAGCACTTGCCACTCATTGCGCGTGCTTTAAAAACTTGACTATACACTTGTCTGTTAATATACTATTTTGGCAAATAACATAGACGTTAAGTTTGAGGTTTCTGATACGTCACAGGGCTGATTGGCTATTTCTTTCTCAAATGTGTCCTAAGGTTTTTTATCCACGCGAGAAAAGTTTCTCAAGTGGACCAACAGATTTTATCCAAAACCGCTCAAAGAACATCAAAATAATAATGTCTAATTTCTTCCATTAAAATTGAACCTATAATAACTCCTTGATTTGACGGTATAAAAATTCATATTGTGTCGTTAACATGTTCATTTATCACGCAATATGCTACGTATACGGACGCACAGATATTTTTATCACGCGATAGTGAGTAAGACGGTTTCTATATGGTACGGGTAGAGGTAGTTAAGGCAGATGTAACTCGGAAGCACCGGAAGAGAGTGTAGGGTCAGCGCTGGCGGTGAGAGCGTCACGCTTCTAGTAAAATAATTGAGACGCGCGGTCAATTTGTTATGTCCATGAACCGTCATGAGTTACGCGACGGTACGACCAATAAATCGCATATTTAAGAGTGACAGTCAACGATTTCATAATAAAAGAAAATAAATACGGTACCTAAGAAGTTATTTCAACCTGCGTCAAAAATTGCAAAGAAGTGCCTCGAAAGATATAAGGTTGAGCATTACAATAAAGTAACACGATGTGCTAAACCAATTGTAGGCACCGATATTAAGACTAAATTTCACCATAAATCGAAAATTTTCCATTAATTAATCCAAATAAGCAGCAAATTGTTTTAAAGACTGCGGCGGGGGGTATTGTTGTTTGTTTGCGATTTGTTTTGTTTAAAAATCTTGCGTTTTATTTGAATACGGCGTTGGACGATCGGCACGATATTGAAGCATTTGGTGGGGTTTCCATAATCATATATTCCACAACCATTATGAGAAATATATGTAGAAGACGTCAGAATTTCTGGACAGCGAACCGAACAGCGTTAATTTCCACGCAGTCGCAAACGGACCGACGAAATAAGTACATCCGGAGATATTTAGGGCTGATAAGGCCTAGATATCTTTATGACTTGCGTTTGTATCCAAGTTATCTGTGAAATAAACGCGTAAAACTTCAAAACTACCTAACCCCACAAACCATCGTAAAGAAACCAATGCGATGCCCTCCACCAGTAGGCAGACAAGCTAAGAATGCTAGGTATAATAAGGCCCAAGATCTATACCAGAAGGATGCCGGTTTCAAGTTTCGCACCCGGGGCAGGCATTACCCAACTCTCAATGCATGGAGTTACAATACGCGGGGATATACGAGGCAGAGGACGTACAGAGCGTATAGTACGAATCCCCTATCACAACGGAAAAGAGTAATTACAATCGAAGAAATCAACCGTACTAATGGCAATTTGCACCGATAAATTTAAGCAGAGCTTAGCGTAAACGCGGCTTAAAGTTCATAGCAACCAGCCAGTTACCTCTTGACAAAAAAACTCATCTTAATTGGTACTGTTCGCAGATATAAGGAAGATATACTATCGTTACTAAATTTTAACCCAGCCTTTACAATTTTCCATATTTGCATTTCCATGGTATATATTAAAAAAAAAAGAAATTGGTTCACATATTGTCCGGTCAACACCATGGCGATAGTATCGAACACGATAGGGATACGAAGCCGATTATGGTTTTATACTATAATCAAAGGGTACCCATCTTTGTTATAATGATACCAAAGGAGATGTTGGCAATGCCGATTATCTTGTACGTGAGAAAAACATCACTTTCGCTTTTGTCTTTGAAATGACAAGTCCTAATTTTTACGAAAGATGATAATATATTAAAAAATTCCAGTCATCGCGCTAAAATTGTTTAAATTAATTATCTAAGCGTCTTTACGAAAATGAGGCGTGGCTGTATCTCTTTAGGTAAAGTTATATTTTCATAGAATTCCTCTTTGTTAACACGTTTCTTTTTAAGTTATGCCATATGCTTGTTGTGTTGGTTTTACCTATATCGCAATCCGAAACCCATTTTTTAATGGGGTAGGTAAGTCTGAATTAATTGGAATTGTAGTTTTTGGATTTATATGTCGTGTAACGAGCATTAACAACTAAGTACAGTTCTCTTATGAAATGCTCAAACGAGTTCACCAATCTATGAATGATGGCTGCTTAGCTGGAACTCATCGAACACTTGCTATTGCCAATCTGACGTTCTGCAATACCCTGTGTGAACTATCGTAGCAGCTGCTAAAGTGCAAGTAAACTGTCATAGCTTTTGCCGTGTCGTTAATTTATCTTTTGCCTTTGTTCGTTGATTTTAACGCAACAAGATAATTCAGTAAGATAATTTATTTATCTTCCTGGCTGTAAATGAGATTAGATTAACTTATTGTTTCGGTTGTACTGAAAATTTGCATTTAGTTAAGAGTAACCTTGCCGAGAATTGCCAATTTATTTGTGACTTCGGTTACACTGTTTTGAAGTTACTATTTTCGTATCCGAGCATCTCAACTTATTATTCCATCCAAAGGCTAGCTAGAAATTATCAACGTTTTAATCTATAGCCCTTGCGGACAAAAATCTACTTGCATTGAAGTTTTAGTAAGTTATGCATTTATAGAAAGCTTTATTGTTGACAAACTAAAGGTTTGAACGTTGACACAAAGCATACAAGATTGTCGCCGGATATTTCTTGCACTTGACAGGAAAATTGCATTTCCAACCTGGATAAAGCACGATAAAAAAACAGATTGTTAGAAGTTGAAAAGGTATGTAAGAATTTCTAGAAATGTACCGTATTTTATATGCGCGCACACAATACATCCCATTTCTAACGACCTAAAGCGAGTGGGTATGTTTCTTTCTTAACGTTGAAACTGTTAAACGAGGCGCATCATTGAAATATCTTGTAATATGTAAAGGCTAAGACTTACCCGTGCGTTTTTCCGGATCCCTAAACGTTACTTCTTCGAGAATTACCCCCTGACTTCTTCCCTTGCTGTTTACGGCGAATACGGATATTTTAAACGTAACATCTGGCTCTAGATTTGATAGATAAAAATATGGCTCATCGTTAGCAGTTATGTTGTAGCGAGGAACGGCAGAATTCGCCGAGTACAATTCTAATAAAAAATATTGGGGCAGTCCTCCATCAAAACCTGGTAGACAATAAACTTCCACCGAACTTGTTGTTTGATTTGATAACGTGCAGTTCTTAACTGAATAGGGTTTTCCTGAAAATAAAAGCACAAATTAGACCAGGATTTATAGACATTTACCGCATTTCCACAAAAATTAAAAAAATGCGCTATTGTGGCCACTTTGTCCGTCCGTTCGTCCGTCCGCTCGTTCGTTGAGACGCTCTAGTTCTTTATCTTAAGAGCTATTGTTCTACTTTTTTCGTTATTTGGTTCGTTACGGTGTCCAGGCTTGCACCAAGGAAGCAATTTTTTCTGCGTTTATTGCTAAAGAAGATATTGTAAAAAACCGAAAAACCGTTTTTTACATGTTCCATAATTTCACACTTTTGCCGTTTATTAACGATCCTAGAGATCTTTTATAATTTTGTATTGCTGTCTGTCGTCTGTCTGTTGGTCTGTCCGTCTGTTCCTTTGTCTGTCCCTCTATCTGTCCGTGTGAACGATATAACTTTGTTTAGAAATGTTCGATCGCTTTTACATCTCCGTTAGTTATGGCCTGAATTGCATGAAAATCAATATTCAGCTTCAACCATTATAATACGCAATGCCAAAAGTTGAGTCGAATCGAACCAAAATTCACAGTGCTCCGACCATTTATAAACCGAATTGCAAACTTTTTTATTTGTAAAAGTATTTAAATGAAATTTGATACATAGGCACTTGGAACGCCAGTTTCAAAATTTGGTTTTGCGCATCCGCAGTACCAACTATAAAATCTAACGTTAGTTTCAAAATTTAGGTTTGCGCATGCGCAGTGCCAACTTTCTTATTTAGGAAAGCATTGAAATAAAATTCTTCTTATAGACTGTAATTGAAGTAGCACGTCAAAAATGGATTGCACATATGTAACGCTATCTTTCATATTTGTGGCCGGATTTTTACAATTTTAACAGAAGTTGCATCTTACAAATGGGAAATGAATGCAAATGGAAATGCGCTTTTTGTAAATCGATTACGATTACTTTTTTAACTTGTTACTTGTGTACTACTTGCACATAAATCATTAAAATAAGACAATATTGTAGTCGATGTTACACGTTGTACTTTACATGACGGGGAGTTCTTCTATTCTATTTATCAACCAGAGAACTAACACTACCTTGTCATTTAGACATGTAGATTGCAGACGTCGGAAAACTTAAGTCAGACGGTGCATTCAAATGTGTTCCGGAAAAACATACACACATTTAAACTCTTATTATTCACAAACGGTTGAAGATATTCTGCGGATTTTTTTGTGGGAAGTTTAGTCCTATACAATTTATCGTCTTTGCATTTTTCCGATATATTTTGGTTTGCCCTCTGTTGCGAAATGCGCGCCATCGTGATTTTTGTAAGAAACTTCACAATTAATTCTAGCAACGTCCGTTGCAAGTAAAGTATTTATGATATTAGACACTATAAAGTCATATACCGGTTATTCTATAATCCAAGTGCCTAACGACAAATCTAATTTACCTAGTGATGGACATGGCAGAACATGCAATTCACAGATTTGAGGCATCTGACAACACTCATTACGCTTTGCAGGTTTACAGTTTACTTAATAATGTATACTGAATTTGAGGACATTACATCTTTGAGGATAAGTAATTCCATGAAATTTCAAAGTAGGTTTGCTAGCTCGGGGACTTTATACTCCAATTTACTTAACTGTTTCTTTTAATTGAATTGATTAAGTTACTAATTTCTTTAAAACGGAGCGGATAATTGTTTGAATAATACTTTTTATTATACCATGAATAATACCTATAACAATCCCCTGCAATTTCCAGATCGATGTCCGTCGAAGGGCTCCGCATTGGCCGTATAAATCTTTAATCTCTAAACTGGTGGTGAAAATGGATAGTACATGAGTAATTATTTTAACAATTGTGACAAACGTTCACCGCAATTAACCCCGCTATTTATAACTCAACAGATATTAATAACTAAAATACTAATTGAAAATCCCGGATATGCGCAATTAATGAAAAGTGGAATGCCATTTTATTTTATATATCATGTTGACGCTCCACTTATATTAATAAAGAGTATAATTTTAAAGTCCATCGTATTTTTAGCGTAATTAGGGTGCCATTTTATAATTAGTAGATGGATTTGGTACATAAATAAAAGTCTTTGATCCTTCAATTTTTAACCGTCTGTTCGATTTTCACCAAACGCGCTTCATATTATTGACAGCTTATTTCTTTGTATCCGTATTCAATTTCAAAATGTTTTGCGGAAAATATCACGGTGTGAGCGGTTAGGGTAAAAAAACCTTTTTTCATATTGATATTAATTTTAAATTTAACAGCCTAGCTAGAATTGGCCCGTGAAATTTGATAGAGCGTTAACTGAGTTATGTAGGTACTAAGATACATTGGATGGTAGGTAGGTACCTATCGATTTAAGACACACACAAAGAAATGTAGCCATTATTATAGCGGTCATTAATGAAACAAAAGTTTTAACTTACACATCACTGATTCATCAGAATATGTGTAGCAAATTAATGTTAACTGTTACTATACAGGGTGGTCCACTGAAAACGGTGAATGCCAATTTTGGCCGCTCGATATGCATGTTCATTACGTCAGCACTGTTTTTATTTTTCAAATCCGATCAGTAGTTCCAGAGAAAACTTAAATGGATTTGCAGCGCCGACTTCGTAACAGTAAAAATTTTTCAAAAGTACAGACAAAAAATTTAGTTACATATTACTTTATTAAGTGTTGGAAATGACCATCACCAAGTTCCATACAACAATAAAGATTTAGTTCAAAATGGTGTCGTACATTTATCTGACTGCATTTGTATACGATACGTTTTGTCGTAATTCTTCTACAGACTCAGGTTGCGCTGCATAAATTTTAGATTTCAAATGAGCCCACAAAAAAAATCTATCGGCGATCTGGCGCATTCAATAGTATCTCTACGTTTAACCCATCTACCAGGGAACCTAAGGTCCAAGAACTGTCTAACATTCTGTAGAAAATGAGGAGGAGCCCCGTCTTGTTGGAATATCACCTCACCCTGTATGTAACTGTCATCACGTTCGATAATGTTGGCTATCATTGGATCAATAAGATCATCTAAGAATGACAAGTACAGTCATCCAGTCTGATAACCTGGAAGAAAAAAGGGTCCAATAAGACAATCTCTATTATGTAGATACCAGCCCAAACGTTTAATTATGCATGATGTTGTATATGGAAAATGCTTGGATTATTATCTGACTAATATCGACATTTATGTACTGTACCATTTACAAAGGCAATACATTCGACCCAACAGCCGACGAAGAGCAGACCACAGCCCCAACCAAAGGCGGCGTCACCGCCCAGTAGCTACAAGCAAGTTTCCCAAACACAACTCAAGGTAGCGATTATAGATAGGCTACAACCTAACCAGGCCGATATGGTACAAAATCATTTGGTGAAAGTCCTCGACCAGCATCTGTTCGCCCTAAAAGGCGCTACACTAGCACCCACGTTCAGGGGGTGGAGGTGGAGATCATAAGAATATCGTGTGAGAGCAACCATTCCGTTGAGTGGTTAAAGGAGGTGGTCATAGAATAATTTAATTTGAAATTTCCTGCAAAGGCGCCACCCAAGAAGGTTATCGCAACCCTAAAGTAACGGATATTCCCCTTTAC
Source organism: Photinus pyralis (assembly GCF_008802855.1). Lineage (NCBI taxonomy): Eukaryota > Metazoa > Arthropoda > Insecta > Coleoptera > Lampyridae > Photinus > Photinus pyralis. The sequence goes on from NW_022170249.1 coordinate 70,491,919, forward strand.
AATCATCTCTTTGGAGAAAAACTTAGAGAGCACCCTTTTGGGGACGCCTGCCGACGTACGGAATAAAGTAGATCTTCTTATCAGCTCCATTGTGGAGTCATTTCAACAGGCATGCCCCTTGAGGACTGCCAAGACGCCCTATAACCATCACTGGTGGTGCAGGGCGGTAGAAAAGCATAAAACTTATTTGGGTAAACTGTTCAATAAGGCAAAGAAGAGCAGTCAATACCGATTGGGAGACCTATAAGGTAAATCTAAAGCTATATAAGAAGAATATTAGGAGGCGTCATAGGGAGGCATGGAAGAGTTTTTGCAGCTCTATAGAATCCACCTCCTATGCATCCCGCCTAAATAAAATTCTACCAAAGGATTCATATTATAACATAACCCAGTTAGCCTCAGACGAGAGGTTGGTTCCTGCAGAGACAGTCGAGATACTGAGAGGCGCCCACTTTCCCGGATCCACCCCCTTCACCCCCACGAAGAATGACTGTGCGGTTTCCAGTCAGATGGTCACAGCAGGGGTTGCCCCTGCAGGTTACTGTAAAATTACTTCTAGGTTGGTGTCCGTATGTCACCATGCACCATAACAAGTAGTGACACTCTTGAGCTCGCATGGGACAAAGGGTATGCTAGAACGGAAGGTGATGAGTTAGACTCATTGGCTTCAAAACAGGTGTTTTATGGTTCAGATCCTCTTCCATTTACAGTTGCAACTGTAAACAACTTAATAACTCAAGACACCGAAATCCAACGCAGGGCTAAGTGCATAATTATGTTATATTGTCGTCATGCGGGAGAAGCCTTCAGAGGACCATATTGTAGCTTGGCGCGTTTTTGCACAGGGCTATCAAGAAAGAATTTGTGGTTACTCGTGGGCATACTTTCTGGGTACTGCAAACTAAACAAACACACGCATCGCATGGATTTGGTTGAATCGCCATCTGGTAGAGGGTTACACAGACGATGAAACGGCACACCACATACTGTGTGTCCCGCTCCAGTCCAACTGAGACGATCCATGTTGGGGGGTATCCTGGCCGGTCATGGCTAGGATTAGAGCCGCGTCGCCTTCCAGCATCCTTAGGTTCATCTCACGTGTAGGATGGGTTGAGTGACGTTAAGGGGTCGTACGACTAGAGTCAGGGAGGTATTACAAAGGGCTCGAATGTGAGGCATTTTTTTAAAATCGAAGCTTTTTTCACCCTTTCCGCTATTGTGTAAACCATGATTGTTTTTCAGTGATACTCACACACTTGTTTCCTTGGTTGTGCATTATTGCACGGCTCTGCACATTTATTTAAATCGAGTTTTCTCTGGAACTACTGATCAGATTTGAAAAAAAAACAGTGCAGTGCAGTGCAAAACAGATTGAATCTTCCTTTCGAACTATCTAACTTTTACCATCACTTCCCATCTAAGATTTTTGAGGTGCAATTCACCTCCTTGTCAGGGTTAAAGTTATGTAAATAGTATTATTTAGATGTCCCCTGAGAACTAAAATTGACGTATTTGAACTTTTCTGGCCAAACTGTTGTTAAGCGGCCAAAATTAGCATTGGCTGTAATGATGAGGCATTCTGTGGTGCAAAATACAGTGCCACTTAGAATTAAAAAAAAAAAAAAATTGAACTGTTAATCCTATTGTATTTTCTGAAACAAACAAAACAAAAATAAACAATCCCAACGCAAATATTGTAAACATAAAAGTATTAAACAAATAAAACTAATAAAAACAGCGGTAGAAAAACAAAATGTACCTATAAAGCAACCACAAAACTCTAAAGAAGGACATAATTTAAATATGTTGCATAAATGTTATATTATTCAATCAAAACGTTTGTCTGATTATACAGTGTGCTCCATTAAGTGTACTTGAATCTATTCTAAGTGCATGATCGAACACCAACTTTTGTACATGTTTCAAAATTCACAATTAGAGGGCCGAATTTTCTAATAAGTTACATTTGGTGGAATTGTAAAAGTTGTTAAGTACCTTGTCAGTGGAATCAACGGTCGGTTTTATGCGTTATTGAACTGTAGGTGACGTAAATACTATTCTAATTAATTGTAAATCGTATAGTTAATAGACATACTACATACTTATTCTTTATTAGTAACGAGGCGTTCTCATTACCTAACAATGAAAGTTAAGTGAACAGTGGAAAATACTGTGTAACAAGCACGTAATGTCATGAACACAAGCAAAATAGCCTAAATGTACTAACCTGCCGCAACTACTTGAAAAATACAAGGGCTAATCTGATGACCAACGGAATTAATAGCCCAACAGGACAGAGAACCATAGTCCAATTCCGATACCGGTGTATATCGCAAAACACTAGTGGTCCCATTACTCGTCCTAGCAAACCGTTCACTCGCGACCTCTAACGTCTCACCCGAATTATTAAACTTCCACTTGTATGTCTTAGCGGGCGGATCCGCCTCAATCTCGCACGCAATGTCGACGCTTTCCCCCCTGGATGCTCCCACCACCACGATGCGGTCGTAACGGCATGTAGGAGAATCTGAAAACGAAAAGAACAATCGTTAATCTGGTTCAGAGGTACAAATTCAGCTCTCTTAAACTTAATCCCCAATTAAGAATCCAATCGTCAGAGATTACAAATTGATGATGGCAATTAAAATTCCATCCTTTCTAACTAACGCTTTCAACTATTTGAGTAAAACCAAGTGTAACTGGATACAGAAAGGAAGTAAAAATTAACACACACTGCGCGGTAAAATTGCGTGGTTTAAATTACACCAATAGAGGAAGCCACCTATTCAAAAGTTTCGAGGATCTTTCAACAAGTATTTACTTACCGTAAGCAATAATAATGGTTTGTAATGGAGACAATAAATCGTTACAAACAATATTTAATTCATTTATTCAATATAAATGCTGTATTCTTATGATGGATTAGAACTGAATTTAATTAGCAAGTGCCTGATACATTTCACTTCTCCGATTCAATATCAGCGATTGTGTACATATTTAGTTAAATTCTACGCATGGAACGGAAGCATTGTACCTTTTTTTTTTACAAAGTACACCTACATCTACCTCCTGTCAACGGATACGCTTGACTACCTACCCGAACGCTTTCTTTAGAAGTTAAATATCCATTTTGTTCTTCATTTATTACTTCCCAGAAACTATGAAACGAGAACGAGCCTTAGCAATTATACAAACGGTCATGTATTTTTGTAAGTTATGAACATTTATATTATCGAAACTACGTCAAATAAATGCAGTCCGTTTATGATGTGATCTCTGTTAATATTGGGGGAAGGTCTTACAACGCCCATTTAAAAATATAAAATAAATCGCTACCGTACGTTCAAAATTTACACAGCGAAAGACTAAAACAATCATCTTTTCCCAACGTCATTTTTATTCGTTATACACAGTGTACAGTTCGGAAATTTGGTCTTGCTATACTACACATTACACAACTATATGAAGTAGTCTGAGATGGAAAGTTATATAGCGGAATAACAATAGCTAAGAAATGACACAGATAATTTGAGGTAAAGTAGACTGATGTCGAGAAATGTTTTGGTCATAAACATGAGCTACCTAGTGAGTTCTGACATTTCTAAAAATTCTCATCATAAAGATAAATGTGAGCTCTCTTTTTTTTTATTTTATGCTTGTATTCCCTTTTATTGCCACCGTTAAGCATTTTTATATAAATACATATTTCTCCAGAGTACTTTAATGCAGATTTAATATTCGCAATTTGAATTTGAAAAACAAAAGTATATTTCCTTTATACGCACTGAGGGTCCTTTCCATCTCGCCGTAACTAACTCTGGACACCTGATGCATTTTCATGCGAAGCAATATATAAATTTACGTATTCCCATATAATATATTATAGAATACCTACCTTATTAAAATTCCTAAAATGTGTTGAGTTTGTAAACGCCAAACCTGTAACCCGCTCGCATTTTCAATTTTGAATATTTATAAGGTTGGGTTTACTTTATTTAGTGCCGGAATTATCAAGGGATAACAAACTGTCCTGGTCAGGGTAATACATCACTTGTAACGTGACAGGTGGCCCTGAGGGTTGTAAAATGCTCTGGAGACAGACGCGCACACAACCGACGCTAATGGACCACGTGAGAAGAAGATTTAAAATGAAATAGAGAGAAGGAGTCAGATGTGATTATCGTCATTTCAAATAAATAAAACGGTAAAAGTCGGCGATTTATTGAAATATACAACCATCGATTTTGTCATTCGAACAATGTGTGCGTTTATTTCCGTTTTGTTTGTTCGGCATTGATTAAAAGAAACACAGGGCAATTAGTACCTGTTCGCAAACAATTGTTTTCAAATGTCGGTGTATGGTATTTTTTTAGAATGTAATTAAGCCGTAGATTTATACGGTTACCAACAAAGCCACCGATTAACGTAAGCCTTTTATAACGTCCATAGCGTTTGTGTGTAATAAATCAAATTCTTCCTAAATGTTTGTTACGTAAATTCCTCAATCTTGTTTTGAATAATATTCGTATAGTCTAGAAACACCTCACATAACTTTCACAGAATTTACATAAATTTCCTATACAATGATTATGGACGATGAATATTTAGTTCCAGGAGATCGCAGCTTTTTAAGCTTTTAGGCTCTCAGATGTTATAAAAGCTTTTATTTTTTGTGACCCTTGGCGGAGCGACTACCGATGACACAAATCAATATGGTGATTTTTCTACGATAATGTTTGATTTTTCGATGGCATTCTAAAATGTCGGTTGCTGTCCTCAGGTTTATCATGTCAAGTAGACTTCAGGCATACAGGAATACAACACAACCACATCCCTAAGGAATCTGTTCTTTGTAGTTCCATTTTCGAGTATAAATTCCATTGGAAATTTGTAAAGGTAGACTTAAACCATATATGACTGTAGATTAAAATCGTGACATGCTCGTATCACCATCAAAGGAGATGTGCGAGAATTTTAGATTGGAATTTACAAAACAATTGAGCACTATTAAGTAAGTACCGTATCGACAGTATCCGTGATATGACTTCTTCTTCACCTACCGATCACCGTCAAGTACGGTACAATCGTCATCGTCACTTGATGCGACACTGTTGTCTTTTCTGCTTGAATGAGAAACTCGTAACTGTATACCCATATACGATATACCTTCCTATTAAACCATAAACATTTCCAATGTTAAAAGTGGTGGAAACGACCGCAACTGCACTGTAAGCTCTATAGGATGAAACTGTACGCAAAGGGACTTTGAGGCGCGCTCCTTTAAGGCGCGGGCACGGTTAGGCACTGAAATAGTTTCATATGCGAATAGAGTTCCTTACAGCAAAATGTAACGGAATTACTAATGAACATTATCTCAATAACTGAAAGGTTATTAAAAGTTGGTAAACTGTAGGTATAATATAATGACGGTTGTGTAAATAGATATCGTTAAAGGTGTATAAACAGACAAATGGAATGTTCCTTGGCTGCGAAATATGTTTATATCAGCAGCGCCGTACAAGTGGACAAGACCACTAACTTAACATTTACCTATGTATAATGTTTTATAAACAAACGATATAAAGCATAATGTTTATTTGCTGCCTGTTATCCCATGAGCACTTGGTAATGAGGAGAGTTGGAGTTCACGAGTCTAGAAATATGGTGCATATATTATGGTCATTTGCCTATGGTAATGTAAGACGAGGACCGTGGGAAATTATAACACTGGACAGATTACGTTTCCGCAGAAAAATTATCTTGAACTTATTTTCAAACCTACGTAAGCAACTCTTAATCTTTACCTTGACTTAATTTGCAAGGTCACCACCAGGAACTAGCGACCTTTGAGCTTCATTTTCACCAACTTCCCAATTTACCTATTTTTTTTTAAGAAGAGGAGAAGGGAAGCGACCTTTGATCGATAGCTTGATCTACTTTCCAAAAGCCCTCATCAAAGAAATAGATGAGACCGACATTTAAACTTGACTTGATTCCCATAAGGGCACCGCCAGTGGATGGCCACCTTTGAGTTACACCTGCCAAAATTCCTTAAAAATTAACCTTTATTAACCTTGAAAATCAAGTATGATTAAAAAAAAATGTTGGGAGATTGATCTTTGTTAACCTTGAAAATAAAATACAAAAGTCAAGTACAAAGCATCAATAAAAGTAGCTCAAGGCTACAAAAGAGTAAGTTCAAAGTGCAAAGTACATAACTTTTCAAGGTCATTATTTGAAGGACAAGTATTGACGATTGACTGACTTATAGA
>NW_022170249.1:70498290-70499105 GCF_008802855.1 Photinus pyralis
AATTTTAATTGAGATCTCTGTAGAAATATACGTTTCTGTTTTAGCCATTATAGTTTGATTGATTGTTGGCGTATTTTCATTAAAAAATATGAAACTAATACTGCATAACCCACCGGTCACAGTTACGGAGAACGAAATCCACGTGCCCATGCAGATGCATTCCAACTTTAGTTAAGTACACTGATATTTCAAAGTACTATCTATCGTTATAATATATACAATTGAGTTATAATATAATTGCACATTTTTCCGGAAAAATATGTATTTCATATATAACTTAAAAAGTTAGTGTAAACTTTTTTGTTTTGCGCTAATAAAATAATAAACTTTATACTTACCCCTTTGCTAGTATAAATTTTTGAAAACCTGGAATCAAATACATAAAGTCCTCCTGTATACAACACTAAAATGCTCGTAGAGTTATCAAGAATCTGTGTAAACTGTTAACCGCACCAGCACAATAATTACTGAAATAATCCACGACCCTTTTCTAACTGACACCGTTTTGTTTACAACTGGTGATTAAACGTTGGTTTTTCCATGCAAACCATGATTGGATTTAATGGACCACTTGTAGACTATATGCAATAACTTATTTTATTGTTAGTAGTTTGTTCAAAAAACTTTGTGCAAACATAGACACAAATTATTTTGTACATCTTGGGAACGGTCCAATTTATTGTTCCTTTTTCCAAAGTATCATCTGCGGCCATTTTGTACTGTAGCGATCTAAAGAAAATGTCGTTGTTAAATCATAGCTAAATCGGTTGATCATCTATCAAGGAAAAATTCACTTCCTCAGATGTCTCTTGCTG